>NW_007231901.1:194819-242080 GCF_000164805.1 Carlito syrichta | reverse complement strand
CGTGAGTGGACTGCCTGAGCCCGTGGGTTCGAGACCCGCCTGGGCAACTTGGCGAGACCTCATCTCTACAATAAATCAAAAATGAGCCAGGCATGGGAGCGTGCACCTGTAGTTCCAGCTACTTGGAAGGCTGAGGTAGAAGGATCGCCGGAGCCCAGCAGGTCGAGGCTGCGTGGCCAGGAGTGGCCACTGCACTCCAGTCTGGGCGACAGAGTGAGACTAAAAAAAAAAAAGCTCAAAAAACCAAGATAACATAGCCCACAAAACGCTAACCTTGTGATTTTGGAAACCAAAGATGAGGTGACTCTGATTTGGTCCGTGAAAATGTAATGAGGCAAAAGGAGGTTAATTAGAATCTTCTCTAAATCTACCCCTCATTTTTCTCATCTCAACTAGTTCTCACAAATATTCCGGTTTAAAGTAGAATAAACCACTATTGGATAGGCTGGAGAAGAAGGGGAAAATGTCTCTAAAAAGCACAGCAGACAAAGAATCCTCAAAAGGCCACAGGCATCTGGTTATGTATAGAACCCCTAGGGTCTAAACATACCCACGAGGGATTCTAGTCACAAACCCAGCAATGAGTTTTAAGTGAAAGAATTGTAAGTAGAGGAACAAGAAGGGAAGAGTAGCTGAAGGAGGTGAGAGGGAAAGAAGGAAACAGAGGAAGAAGAAAGGAAAAGGGAGGGATGAAAAAGAAAAGAAAAATGGGAGAGAGAGAAAGATGGCGTGATCAGGATTGCAGAACTAAAAACAGAAATGAAATCTGGGAAAGAAAAACAAGAGTTTATTTTGTGCTTGAATTCTTTTCTTCTCACTCTCACTCACTTGCATCAACTACAGAAGGCTGGTTTCAACTGGTTTCCAAGTTCTTTCAGAAGAGCCATTTTGTTTTCAATTCTGGGCTTGGTTTAAACCTCCTGAATCCATTCCTTAGAGAGTCTGATGACTGAGCGAGGAGCATTTTACTCCGTTACATCTGCCTACAGCCCCATCTTGCAGGTTCATGTAAAATAAAGTCTTTTCCCTACCACCTTACTTTTTACCAGTCAATAGGTGATTTGTATAGATCTGAGAAACTGACGGTTCTAACACAGACTCAAACTCTTACTTCGGTGAAAATACATGATTTGCTTTAAAAGCCAACATCATTTCCTCTCATTTCCACCATTAACCTAACCAGAAGTGAAGCATGCCAATGACCCAAGCAAACATATGACTTCTGGCTTCTAATAAAAGCAAAAGTCTGAGAAGTAGTGGTGGGCTCTCTTGCTCATGTATAACTAACCAAACTCTATTGGACAAAATAACTCTGGATTTGAAACCCTCCAGTTACCCCACTATTAAGAAATCTTAGTTGAATTATTAAGAATAAATCTTGTGACTCCTGCCTAGGTGAAAATCGCAAGCATGAACAAGACGACCTCATGTGATGTGTGGTCCCCAAACACCCTAAGAATGAATCATGAGTTATGGAAAGTTACTCCTGTTGGGTTTTCCATATATTCCTAGATCCTGGGAGGCATTTAAGCCACCTTTTGAAAAAGCTGATAATAAGTAGGTCAGCCACAGCAACTACAATCAGACAGGCTGCCCCAGGGAAGGTTTCATCTGCAAGTCTGAAGCTCTAACATTTAAACGTTGCTGCATTATGATTAAGTGAATCTATTACAATTATTTTCTGCTTAGCACAGCAACTTGTATTTAAACATAAGCAAAACCAGTAATCAGACATCTAAGAATTCCAAACACCAGCCCTCTTGTGCTCTAATTGCAGTCAGCCCCAGGTATCTTTGTTCTTTTTCTATGACTCTCTGTGCCCATTTTCCCCATGAATATTGTGAAGAATAAAATACATGCTGTGTATAAGATTTTCAACATGAAGCTTGTAAACTAGACTCTACTATTCTTAATCACTGAAGAAGCCATATCTCCTGAATGTCGGTTCTTTATATGGCAGGTGATTCCTCCACAATAATTTAATTCTCCTCCATGAAGCCCCCCAGAACGTGTCATGGTGTCAAAGAACATGGGCTTGAGGGCTTACTGCCTGGATTTGAATCACAGCTTCACTTCTGTTCATAAATTTCTGCATCTGCAAAATGGGGATGATACTAGCATCCCACCACAGAATCATGTGAGGCGTAAAGGGCTTCATCTTTGTTCAGGACTTAGAACAGCACCTGACAACCATCAAAGCTATAAATAGATGTTAGGATAAGTGAGTATCTCATTCAGAGGATGTCGTTTGCTCACAATCCACTCATTTTAGAGCCCTCTTCCCCTCAAAACTGAAACGTACAAAGTCCAGGTCCTCTCGCTTTTCAGAGAAGGGAAACCGGCTCAGAGAGGTTAAGTGGATTGCTTAGGTGAGACGGCAAGTTACGGGCCCACCTGAAAGCAGAGGCTAAAGTTCCCTGTTCTCCATTCAGTGGTATTTTTATCACCAAACTTTACCACGCCTCCTTGAGGCCACAGGCCTTCTGTGAACTACAGGAAAAGCTTGCCTGACATGAAGCAGCTGAGGAATGGTCTCCCTTTTCCAAACCTTCTTGTTGATGGGGCAGGGGGCTGGGGGTTGACGAGGATCGCAAGTGTGAGCATGGCAAATTATGGCTGCAGCCACTGTTCTTCTTTTTTATTTTTTTATTTTTTTTTGAGTTGGAGTCCCACTCTGTTGCCCAGACTGGAGTGCAGTGGCCACTCCCGGCCACCGCAGCCTCGACCCGCTGGGCTCCGGCGATCCTTCCGCCTCAGCCTTCCGAGCAGCCAGAATTACAGGCGCGCGCTACCACGCCCAGCTGGTTTTTTTATTTATTGTAGAGATGAGGTCTCACCAAGTTGCCCGGGCAGGTCTCGAACCCGCGGGCTCAGGCAATCCACTCACCTCAGCCTCCCAAAGGCGCGGGATTACAGGCTGAGCCACCAAGCCCGGCTGCTACTGTTCTTCTATGTACACAATAATAATGAACTCTAATAGGCACTGGAACACCCTTTTCAGTACAAAGGGCCAATTAATAACATATCACCCAACTAGCCTGCTGACATTCAAGGGATCTTCACAAGGCAGACTGCTGGGTTACCTGTGCTTCTTGAATGCACAACTCTGAGATTGATTGGCTCACATACCTTATTTTCAAGGTGTGGAGAGGCATGATCCAAGTTAAAAGAGACTCAACTTCATATATTCCCTGTATACTTTGTCGTTCTCCAGGAAGGTGAAAACAGGTAAAAGAATGAAAACTTGAAACAGGATTGAAACGTATTGAAACTGATGTCTAAGCACAAAAGGAAAACTAAATATTGATAATCAGTGAGAAAAGTACATAAAGAGACACTTTATACACCATGTTGCCCATTGCATTTGAAATAATGAGACATTTAAGATAAGACTTAACGGAAACAGCCACAGGGACACTTTGTAGTCAACATGGCCACATGTGATATATAACACTGAATGCATGTACTTTAAATAGAAATCTCATTTAGATTAGCAATGAACTTGCATTTCCTTAGACAGTTTGAGGTCTCTGTTTTTATGAAGCATATCTCACTCCTAATGTTCTACTTCCAAGATTTTAAATCTCAGCCCTATTAAAATGCATAATAAACTTCACAAGTTACTGGAGTATAAGACAAAACAAAATCATATGG
Organism: Carlito syrichta; assembly: GCF_000164805.1. Taxonomy (NCBI): domain Eukaryota; kingdom Metazoa; phylum Chordata; class Mammalia; order Primates; family Tarsiidae; genus Carlito; species Carlito syrichta. The sequence goes on along the minus strand of NW_007231901.1, from coordinate 238,426 downwards.
TATTTTTCCACTGAAAACACAAGTAAAAGAGTAAAGAAAGTCACAGTGGAGTAATTCTGGCTGTTTCCCAAGGAAAGCCACCACAAATACTCTCATTTTAAATGAACTATTTTAGAAATATCTTTTCAATTAGACATAGACATGCTGTTATATCTCCGCTATAGACAGGAAATCCAATTTGAATAAGTCCATAAACCATCTTAAGAGAAATGCCATCAAATGAAGGTGACCCCAAACTTTTCCTTGATAATAAATTCTGCAAGAAGGCAAATGTCACCTTCTAGAGACCACACCTCTGCCCTGCCCCCAGTGAAATAGCTGACCATTACAGAATTCTCATATATATGGGCATTTTCTTAGGAAAATATGCTATTTCATTTTATTAAACTACAATTTTTCCTCCCAATCCCAGTCACTATCTTTTCTCCTATAGCTCCAGCCTTACTAATCTCCCAGAATAGTTCTATCGCTTGCCAATTTTTTGCACTTTGTTGTCATATTCAATTAGTTTCCTTCTCAGCTGCAGTTAACTTCATATCAAACTTGGAACTATCAATATTTGAACTTGAAGGAGCATATACGGCTTTAGGAGTCACAGAAACTAGCAGCTGAGTCAAAGATGCATAGAGTTAAAAATGAGAACAGCAAGGAAACTGAGGCTCTTGAGTGCTTGGAAAGAAGGTAGACAAGATGAGGAGAAATTTGGAGGTTCAAGGGAACCAAGTAAATTAATTCAGGTAAGAGCGCAGCTGAGAGTTTAAAAGCCAAAAATAAATAAATAAATAACTGTGGAAAACCATCACATGTTTTGAGGTACACTGGTTATTAATTTTTTGCCAGTTGAATAGTTTGAAAATGCTCAAGAAAGAATGGAAAAACTAAAGTTAGCGATATCTCAAATGTAGGGTTCTACTTTTGGGGGAGGGAAGTATCATTCTTACAGAATTAAAAGTTGGCAACAGAAAATATGATAATTCAATTTTGAGATATTAGATTTAAAGAATAAATATCTCCAATAGTGGCTGGCAATTTGAGACAGAGTTCTGTAAATTAAATAAATTATCCAGAGTTATAATGATTATAACTCATTACAAGAGTGAATCTCAGGCCAGAAACGAATTCTGTCTCAGTAAACAATGTGTGTTGGGAGCCCATTAAATAGACACATCAGGCTTTGCAATGCATGGTAATCCATAAAACTTCGATCCACTAAAAAAATAATATAGGTAACCTAAAAAAAGGTAAGAAAAAAATTGAATTAATAGTTAACAAAAAAAGAGAAACCCCTCTACATTCAGAACTAAAGAGGTAATGTAAAATAAAATGGTACGTTTGAACTGACACCATGCCTCACCTAAGAGCTCACAGACAAGGAGATGGCTGTTAAGATCTGAGGTCTTGGGTTTCAACAAATTTGAATGACTTCCATGTCCACAAAGAGTCAGTTAGAAAAACATTTACCAGTGCTAGAAAAAGAACAAGAAAAGTTTGTCTTCTGCTTGCTGTGGAGGAGATAAAAATGTCATCCACGAGACACCAAAACCTCAAGCTATCATAATTCAGGGAACTGAATTTAAACTTAACCATTTTAGTAGGGCAGGAATGCAAAACCAAGAAACTCACATAAAAAGTAGTAGAGAATGATAAAATTTCCTCACAAAAGTAAATGTATGAAATCAACATGCAACATTTGTCTTTCTGTGCCTGGCCCATTTACCTTACCATAATTTCCTCCAGATTCATCCATGTTGTTGCAAATAGCAACTTTATTATTGCTTATGACTGAATAATATTCCATTGTATATACCCACCACATTTTTTTAACCCATTCATCTGTTGATGAACACATGTTGATTCCATATCTTGGCTATTGTGAATAGTGCTGCAAATGCAGATACCTCTTTAATATGATGATTTCTGGGATTGCTGGATCGTGTGATAGTTCTAGATTTAGCTTTTTGAGGAACCACCATACTGTTTTCCATATTAGCTGTGCTAACTCGTATTATCACCAACAGTGTATGAGCATTTCTCTCCATCCTCACCAGCATTTATTGTTTATCTTTTTGCGGACAGCCATTTTAACTGTGGTGTGACATCTCACTGTGATTTTGATTTGCATTTCTCTGAGGGTCACATTGACCACTTGTTCATGTGCTTATTGGCTATTTGTATTCTTTTTTAAAGAAATGTCTCTTCAGATCTTTTGCCCATTTTTAAATTGTATGACTTACATATTTGACTATTGAGTTATTTGAGTTTCTTATATATTCTGGTTATTAATCCCTTGTTAATTCAATAGCTTGTTAATCTTTTCTTCCATTCTGTAGATTGTCCCTTCACTTTGTTGATGGTTTGCTGTCTATGCAGAAGCTTTTTAACTTGATGTCATCCCACTTGTCAATTTTGGCTTTGGCTACCTGTGCTTTTGAAGACTTACTCAAGAAATCTTTGCCCAGACCACTGTCTTAAAGCATTTCCCCAATGTTTTCTATTAACAGTTTCATGGTTTCAGGTCTTACATTTAAGTCTTTAATCCATTTTATTTGATTTTTGTATATGATGACAGATAGAGGTCTAGTTCCATTCTCTTGAGTAAGACAGACAGCAAAGGAAACCATCAACAAAGTGAAGGGACAATCTAGTGTTCCCAACACCACTTATTGGAGAGCCTGTTCTTTCACCAGTGTATGTTCTTGGCACCTTTGTCGAAAATTAGATGACTATAAATGCATGGATTTACTTTGGGTTCTTGATTTTGTTCCATTGGTTTACTAGTCTGCTTTTATGCCAGCACCATGCTGTTTTGGTTACTATAGCTTTGTGGTATGATTTGAAGCCAGCTTTGTTCTTTTTGTGCAGGATTGCTTTGGCTATCTTGAGTCTTTTGTGGTTGCATATGAATTTTAGGATTTTTTAAAGAATACCTGTGCAGAATGTCATTGGTATTTTGATATAGACTGCACTGAATCTGTATATCACTTTGGGTAATAGGGACATTTTCACAATATTAATTTTTGCAATCCATAAACATGGGATAGCTTTCCATTTTTTTTGTCCTCTTCCATTTCTTTCATCATTGTTTTATAGTTTTCATTTAGAGATCTTTCATTTTGGGGGGTAAGTTCATTCCTAGGTTTTTGTTTTCTGTAGCCATTATAAGCAGGACTACTGTCTTGATTTTCAGATTGTTTGCTGTTGGCATAAAGAATGCTACTGATTTTGTGTGTTGATTTTGTATCCTGCAGCTTTATTAAATTAGTTTATCAGCTTTAGTAGTTTTTTAGTGGAATTTTTAGGGTTTTTTAAAATGTAAGATTATATCTTCTGCAAATGAAGACAATTTAACTTCTTCCTTTCCATTTTGGGTTCTTTTTCAAATTTCTTTCTCTTATCTAATCTTTCTGGCTAGGACTTCCACAACTATGTTGAATAAAAGTGATGAAAGTGGGCGTTCTCATCTTGTTCCAGACCTTAGAGGAAAAACTTTCTGTTTTTCTGTTTTTTCTGTTCAGTATGATGCCAGCTGTGAGTTTGTTATATACAGCTTTTATTGTTTTGAGGAAAGTACCTTTTATATCTAGTTTTTTGGTAGTTTTTATTATGAGGGGATGTTGAATTTTATTGAATTCTTTTCAGCATCTATTGAAATAGTCATATAGTTTTTACTGTTGATTCTATTAATGTGATGTATCATGCTTATTGATTTGTGTATGTTAAACCATATAGGCAGTGAGCAGGATTGTAGTTACCAGAGGCTGGAAATGATAGTGGAGAGCAGAAGATAAAGAAGAGTTGGTTAATGGGTACAAAAAAGGTAGATAGAAAGAACAAGATTTTGTGTTTGGTAGCACAATAGGGCAATTACAGTTGACAATAATTTGTTGTTTTTTTCAAATAACTATAAGAGTGGATTTGAAATATTCCTAACACAAATGATAAATGTTTGAGGTGATGGCTATCACAATTGTCCAGATTTGAACATTACACATTGTATGTTCGTATCAAAATATCACATGCACTCCAAAAATATGTGCAGCTATTATGTACCTATACAAATTTTAAAAGATAACTTTTGAAATGAAATTCATCAGTATGATAATTGAAAAAGACATAAGTGCAAAAACAGTGTTTAGGAACACTTTCACACAGAATATATGGATCTCCTACAGGAAAAAAAAAAAATCTCACTGAACATTGGTCCAAAATAAAAATTTTAAACAACACTGGAAAATGAGCAAATGAGAAAAGTGAGTAGCTGCAACATACTACACAACCAGCATCCCAAGAATTTGAGGTAATATAAAAATACAAAAGAGTCTAAATAAATGATTAAAGAATTACAGGAAAAAGGCAGAAACAATAATAAAAGAGTAGCATAATATGAAAAATATATAATTAGAATTTTATAGAATCAAATACCAATTCTAGAAGTGAAAAAATCTTTAAAATAAACCCCTCAGGAGATGATTAAAAATCAGATAAGTTATACCATAAAAATAAACTTAGAGAAATAGAAGGTCTAAGTAAACTATCTAGAACACAACATGGAAAGATAAAAATATAAGAAATATGAGAGGCTAAGAAAGAGATGACAAAATAAGAAGATATGCATCTGATTGGAGTTCTGGAAAGTAAGAACAGAGAGAAAGGGGAAAGGAAATATTTGAAGAGCAGTGTCTTAGAATTATCCATAATGGACAGAAGAATGGGTCCTTGAATTGAAGAAGTACACTTAATTCTATAAAGGATCAATAAAAATAATCCACACCTTACTACATATGACAGTGAAAATACATAACATCAAAGTCAAAGAGAAAAGTATCTTAAAGGATCACAGATGAACAGATGACTCTTATTCATCAAAATATATGCCAGAAGACAATTAAGTGATTTTAAGATATAAAGAAAAAATATCCAGTTAGAATTTTGTACACAATTGTAGTATTAAGTGGGAGGTAGATATAAAGACCTTTTAGGACAAAGACTTAAAGAATGTACTACTCATAGAGCTTTACAGGCAAAAAATTAATGTACTATAGTCAAGGGAAATTTACTACTGAAGGAAGAAATAACATAAAAGAACAATGGTGAGAAACTGTTTAAATGTTAGACTATCAATATAAAGAGTAACTATAAATGTAAAGATAATGGTTGGCCAGGTTTGGTGGCTCAGCCTGTAATCTCAGCACTTTGGGAAGCCAAGGCAAGTGGATTGCCTGAGGCTACAGGTTCAAGACCAGCCCGGGAAACTTGGCAAGACCTCGTCCTACAATAAATCAAAAATTAGCAGGGCATGGTAGGACGTGCCTATAGTTCTGGAAGGCTGAGGCGTAAGGATCACCAGAGACCAGCAGGTAGATGCTGAGGTGGCCATGAGCATGCCACTGCACTCCAGCCTCCAGCCTGGGTGACAGAGTGAGACTCCAACTCAAAAAAAAAAAAAAAGATAATGCTCATTTGAACGTGGAATCAAGTATTAGATTCAAGACCAGATGGAAGAAAGAATTAAAGTATGAAGTCCTTGTATTATGTGAGGAAAAAAATTAATTTTACATGCTAACCAAGTGTGCTTGAAGACTTAAAAGTAATCGCTAATCCACTAAAATTTTTGGATTTTGATATGTATCAGAATCACCTGGAGGGCTTGCAAAACAAAGATGCTACTTTTCACTCGCAAAGTTCTAATTCAGTAGGTCTCAGATGGAGCCCAATAATTCTCATTTTTAATGACTTCTCAGGTAATGGTGATGCTGAGGTCTGGAGACCACACATTGAGAATAACTTCACTAAAGGGCTAGAGACACAGTATCCAAGCTTCAAAGCACTGCAGGCAAAAAGCAGATCAAAGAATGTTCAGAAAAAGGTAGGAAAAAGTTCAAACATATCAGTAATCACAGTAAATATAAATGAATAAAATTTTCCTATCAAAACACAGAGACTCTCAGTCTGTATTAAAAAGAAAAGTCTTGCTAGATGATTTTAGAAGAAATAATATTAAAATGACCTCAAAAGTTTTAGGTAAAATAATTTTTTAAAAGATACCAGATACATTTTAACTAAAAGAAACCTGACTTACCTATATTAATATTAGACAAAATACACTTCTACTCAAAAATGAGCAAATAGCAGTACATAATGATGGAAGTGCCACCAAGAAGATAAAATAATTGAAGTGTATAAACTTAACCAGGTAGTCTCAAAACATCCGAAGTAAAAATGAATAGAATTACAAGGAAAGATGAACAAATCTGTAATCATAGGGGAAGATTTTAAGATACCCATTTCAGAAAACGATAATTCAACTAGATAATAAATAAGCTTATAAAATATTTGACCAACAGAATTAACAAGCTTATTCTAACTAAGAGAGATGTAACCTTATAACCAACCAAAATACAAAGAATATAATTTTCAAACATATGCATACATAATAATTGATGATACATCATCAATTGATCGTTCTTTTGTAATGTATAATCAGTACAAAAGAATTCTTAATCAATGTTCAAAATTTATATCACGCACACTGTTTTGCAATTAGAATTAGAATTCAGTAACCAGGGTGGGAAGCAGGATTGGCAGTGGTAGGAATCTGCCTGGGGAAGGGAGGGCACACCTCATTAGCAAGGGTACCTGCATAATGAGCTTTTGTATACTTAACCCTGAATTGTACCCCACATCTTTAAAATAAAAAAGAAATCAAGCCGGGCTCGGTGGCTCAGCCTGTAATCTTGTGCCTTCAGGAGGCTGAGCCCACGGGTTCGAGTCCCGCCTGGGCAGCGAGACCTCATCTCTACAATAAATCAAAAAATCAGCCGGGTGTGGTAGCGCGCGCCTGTAGTTCGGGCTACTCGGAAGGCTGAGGCGGAAGGATCGCCGGAGCCCAGCAGGTCGAGGCTGCGGTGGCCGGGAGCGGCCACTGCACTTCAGTCTGGGTGACAGAGTGAGACTCCAACTCAAAAAAAAAAAGAAATCAATAACAAAAAGGTGGCAAAATGACAATAGTAATCACCACAAACCTTTACATTTGATTGCAACGACAATGAAAATAACACTTAATTATTTAAAAATAAATTATAATAATTAGAATATATTTTTAAATGAATAACAGTAAAAAAACAGTAGTACCAATCAGAATGTATTAAGCTCAGGAAAAGCAGTCTGTAGAGGAAAAGATATTGCCTTAAGATGATCGTCTTAGAAAAACTTCACATTTTATACTAGGAGTTTAAATTGGACAAAATATCATGAGAAAAGAAAACATAAATGTTACTAACTATGGCTATACATTCAACAAATTTTCAATAAATACAAAATGAATATATAAAAATACATCATGATCAAATTTATTCATCTAATAATGGTTTATTGTGAAAAAAAGTCAATGTAATTCACAAAATTGAGAAAGTAAAAAAGAAAGCTGTATGTTGTTCAATTTGTTCAGAAAAGATGTTGAAAATAAATTCAACACCCACTCAGAAAATACCTTACAATCTAGTAATAGAAGAGGTTTTAAGAGGGTTATCAGTGCTGTACTGCAGTGAACACTATATTTAATAGTAGAATCCCAGAATTATTCAGATAAGAGATATCAAGCAAAATGAATCTCATTGGAAAGAGATCCATTAAGGAAGACTAAAATATAAGGAAGGAGAAAGGAAGCTCAGGTAATAGTTTATCATCTGTGAAGTGCAGTTTGGAAAATTATAACTAAGAAGATAAATAGGGGTAATGTATGGCTGAGAGTCCCCAGCAAGAATAGGCTACTTAGGGAAATGAATGTGGTGCCAATAACAGAAATGCAACAAGTCCTGATTCTTTGATGAGCAACCTTACGCAGCCAGACCAACTGAGAGCCTTAAGAGAACATAACAGACAGAAAATATTAGTTAAGGTAATGTTTTATAATCACTTAGTATTGCATCCATAAACACAAATGAAGTCACCATTGCACACTTAAAATTTTATTATCTACCAAGAAGTAGGAATGTGTAAAACTGAAAGGTCGAGATCCCTGAGAATTGGGAATTCAATGTAATCCTGGATGTGTGTGTGTGTGTGTGTGTGTGTGTGTGTGTGTGTGTGTGTGTGTTTCTGCTTATGATGGGCGGGGGGGGCACTAAGGGTGTTTGGGGAGGTGAGTCATTGAGGAAGGAGGCAAGGGTGGACTTAAATAAGAAAGAAACAGGAGATCATGACAGTAACTAACGAGGGAGAGATACCTTTGTCCTTTAAGTTCCTGCCCACTTCAACTAGGAGTAAAGCTGCAGAAATAATATGGTTCGTGCACACACCTTGCCTTCCTTTTCAATTTCTTACTTTTTACAATTCCATATGTTAGCCTTCATCCAACTGCTCCATAGACGACACAGGTTTTTCTCTTTATGTTGGATTTTATTTAGTCTTCTCTTTCCTGTGGAGAAAAGGTAGCTTTCTGGATTCTGTTTGTGGGAATTTTCTCCCTCTTGAAGATCTGTTATCTTGTGGGTAAGAATGCTGCCCCTGAGAATGAGGTCTGAGAGTCAAGTTCATAAGCCTCTTATCGGGACACACGCAGCTTGCTTTTAGCCATATAATATTTTAGCAAGAGAAACAATGCTAACGTATGAGCTGAGGCAGCTTTTCACCCTCTCTATTCCCTCACATACCTCCTGGATATATAAGATATTGTCCTAAAATGTTTTTATTTGTGATAGCACTTCATTGATATAGTATATATAGGAATAAGGTGATTTATGTAGTGATTTTCCCATATAACTGAAACTTTTTGCTATAAGCACTGAAACTTACCAAATTCATGTCTTTTTTAAACAAAAAATATAATAATACAAGTTAACGTTTAAAATACCAAGTAGGAAATAACTGCATGAAGTGTACAGTGGAAGTTTCTATTACCCATTTTACTCAGCCCTAACTTCTAGTACCATTCAAAGTTAATGATTGGTTGAAGAGTTATCCTTACTGGAAGTTTTTGCACGTGTGTGTGTGTGTATTATACCTAGTAAAACAACATAAAACCATATATAGCAATTTAAAAAATAAAATAAATAAATCGGATTAACAATATGTCGTGTTTTGAAACTTGATTGCTCCACCTCACGCATCACAAACATCTTTCAACACTGGCACAAATCGCTTTACCTTATATCTAATTAGCTTCATAGTACACCTTTGCTTGGCTAGACAATCTATTGAATCATTATACCATGAATAGACATTTAGGTATAATGATTCAATAGATTGTCTAGCCAAGCAAAGGCTTGAAAAATTAATTTCAAGCCACAGTTGAAGAAAATTTTGCACATTTATCTAAAAGATCACACAAAGCCAGTATAGTGGCTGTTAACATGGCACACTCCCCCGACCTTAACCACTAGAGTGGACATATGGTCTACAACTGAGACAGTTATGGTCTAACATGCTCCTTCACACATTAAGACTGTAAAGGCAGCCATGTGGCCCAAACAAGACCACAATTCAAGATACAGATAATAGCTACAGGATGTTTTTTCCATCAGAGTTGCTATACAAAGTTAGAGCTTCTGGTATACTCTTGCTCCTTATACAGAGAAAGGGTGCAAGAAGAATGAAGCCAAACTGAGTTAAACCAAGCCAAACAGGAAAGGGAAAGTATAAAAAGACAGAGCCCTGCTAATGTTGTTTATCCTGCATAAGGCTATGTCTCAAGTGAGATCCACACGTGGGCATCCCAGTTATGCGAAGCAATATAGTCACAATTTTGAGCTTTGTTTTTGTCACTTGTCATCAAAAAGCTCTAACATACCAAATGTATCCCAATTTCATGTAAAATTAAGAAGTAGTTCAAACAGCTTCCAGTTTCTTCTCTAACTGTAGGAAGCTGGAAAGAGTTTTCCTCCTACTCTTACGATGGGAAAAAAAACCAGACAAACTTCAAACTCATAACTTTTCTTTTTCAATCCCATTAGAGAATAAGGTGGTAGAATGAACTCTGAATCTAAGGAGAGACAGGTATCCTCAGGGAGAAAAAAGAATAAGTACTTACTGGATTCATTCGCCTGGGGCAGATACAACAAGAAATTGGTAGGAAGAGTTTGACCAGAGAGTTGATGGATTGGTGAAGGCTGTGAGTGAGCTAGTGGGGGAAATCATCAAAATTGCAGGCTCTTTCTCCAGCCTCCACTAGATGCTCACAAAAAGATTAGAGGGAGCCCTAAGAAAGTATCTGATATGGTACAGACCTGAAGGAAGGAACTGCAGACGTGCGCAGACCCCCTTTCCACTAGACCCCTTTTCCTAATCTCACCTATGGAACAAAAACTTTAATCTGTGGAGGAAATGTCAAACAAATGCTGTTGTCTATAGGGCATTGGTGAAAACTCAACTGCAGCTAAGAGGAAGAGCTTGTTCAAAAACAAGAAACAGTACTCCTGAAGAAACAGCAAGAATACCTGCCGGACCCACAGTACAATTGGAGGAGGGACAGGAAAACTGAGAAGGACACATCCCAGAGGCCAAGGGACATGTGAAAGTCTAAACCAAAGGTTTAATTAGAAAACAGAAATGTCCTCCCTGCCCTGCCCCTACCTCCAAGCTAAAGAGTTTCAAATAAAAAGTAAAAACATATACCAATGGGACCAAAAAAAAAAAAAGGGACAGGAAAGGTACAAGAACATGCAGACACTCTTATGTGCAGCATGGGTCTAACACTAAGACTGAGCACACATGAGGCCAAACCACTCCCACCTCCTGATCTGAATACAAGTCCTCCCTCCAGGAATCCTGAAGCCTGCGGTGATCTGAGGATATAGGCATGGCAACAGCAGAACTAACCTGGCCTATCCCTAACTAGATAATTCAGCCTCCCTCCCCCTTGCATTAAAAACCTAGCAAAGGAAAGGTATGCTCATTTCCAGGCATTAAAAACTATTTATCTCAGTCTCTATGGCCCTCCCCAAGAAGTCCAGCTTTCAACAAAAAATTATGAAGCATACAAAAGAGAAAAACATTCACTCCTAAAAGATAAGGCAATATTTAAGCAAGACCCAGAGATGATGACCCATGTGTTGTAAGTATCTGACAGGGAATTTAAAGAAACTGTGATTAATATATTAAGGGCTCCAACGGAGAAGTGCACAGGATGAAAAATTGGATGGGTAGTCTTAGCAGAGAGATAGAAACTACAAAATAAAGACTCAAATGGAAATAATAGAAATGAAAAGCACAGATACAGAAGGCTTTCAACAGGCTCATCACACTAGACACAGTAGAGGAAAGAAATCAGTGAACTTGAAGACAGGTCAATAGAAATGACCTGAACTGACACAAAAATACAGTTGAGTGAATTAAAAAACAAAAACATTACTGAACATCCAAGAACTGCAGAACAAAATCAAATTATTTAACATATGCTTGTTTTGAATGTCAGGAGAAGAAGAGAAAAAAACAGATCAAAAGAAGCATTTGAAGAAATAACAGTTAAATTTCCAGAACAATAACAGATAATGAACCACAGCTTCAAAAGGATCAGATGATCCCAAGGTGCATAAATACAGAAAGAAATAAATGAATAAAGAAACAACAAAAATCACACACAACTGCTGAAAACAAAAGAAAAAGAGAAAATCTTGATGGCAGTCAAACACACACACACACACACACACACACACACACACACACACACACACACACACACACACTCTACACAGAGAGGAACAAAAGTAATCATTGCAAAAGACTTCCACAAGAAACCATGTAAGCCAGAAAGTCATGTGCTAAGATGGTTGAGAGAACTGTCCTGCTTGTGGAACTGTCAAGATAGAATTCTATACTCAGTGAAAATATCTTTCAAACGTGAAAGAGAAATAAAGACTTTGTCATACAAACAAACCTTACAGAATTCTTTGCCAACAGACCTACACTCAAGACCTATTAAAGAAAGCTCTTCAGGCAGATAAAAAAATAACACAGATTAGAAACTTGGATCCACACAGAGATATAGAGCATCAGGAATAAAATAAATAATAAAATATATTTTTATTTGTAATTGCTTTAAGAGCAATTTTGTTCTAAAGCAAAAATCATCACAAAGTAGTATGCATTTATAGCATATGTCAAGATAAATATATAACAACAAAAACACAATGGATGGGAAGGAGGTATACTGGTGAGGCTCCTTACACTACTCATCAAGCAGCATATATTATTTGAAGGTAGATTCTGATAAATTAAACTTTCCTATTCTAAATGTAAGAACCAAGGCCTTTTAAAAGGTCTAAATGATAAGTCAATAGAGAAAATAAAACGGAATGTAAAAGCAGTTCCAGGTGACATTCCCTCTGAAGATTTTCCCGCTACCCTTCTCTCCATTGCCCTTAATCAGTTGCTCCTCCTAGAGACTCTTTTGATATTTGGCCTTTAATTTCATGTCATGGGGAAAGTGGTACAGAAACTTGGTGGCAAGAATGAGCTTTGGCGTCAGAAAGAATCTGAGTTCTTATTTAAGCTCTGCTTCTCACTAGCTGTGAGACAAGTTTCTGTCCACTGAGCCTTAATTTACTTATCTACAAGGCAAACTGGTAGTGCTTATCTCAGAAATTTATCATAAAGATTGAGATAATCCACAATAAGGTTTTAGCTCAAGATCCAGAATATAATATCTGCTCCATCAATACAGGCTATTTTGTTTATTCCACTTATGACATTGTTTCAAAATTATGTTTTACGTGTCTACCTCTCTTGTAGATCCCATTAAAATACACTCCTTGGGAGTAAACACTACTATTATTTCCAGTTTTACTCGTATCTTCTAGAAGATAAGTAGTAGTAGGATCATAATAGGTGTTCTAGCAAATGTTTTTTAGAACGAAGGCTTTAGGTGTTGTCCTAATTGATTATGTGTGTAGGCCATGGACATGGGTTAAGCAGAATTTTTCTTGTTACTTCATGATTCTAATTTATATGCCAGATCTTAGTAACTGCTACTTTGCTTGGTAAGAGTGGCATTTTCTCTCTCTTCCCTCTGGATGTTTTAAGTTGAGTAACCATCTCAGTCTCATTCATAGCCTTTCTTCACCTAAGGCAGAAGCACCATGATTTGGACCACTTGAAGTACTTCCAAAACCAGTAACTCAAGGAAAGAAAGAATGAGAAAAATCTGTGACCAGGAAAACCTTGTTCTACATATGAGTACCTGATAAAGGAACTATTTGAAATCTGCAGGTTTATATACGTACCCTATAAAGCCAGAAGCTTCCAGTCAGTAAAGAATTGCAAATGTCAATAGTCAGCCTTACAAGGAAGGAACAGGTTGCCCTGACTCATAACCAGATTGAGTTCTCTATTCGGGAAGCATTTTAAGGAGGAACTCAAATCACTCTATGAAAAAGAAACCCATACAGGCATATTTATTGCTGCCTTATTCCCAATAGCAAAAACATGGAACCAACCGTGCCGCCCAATGAAAGAGAACTGGATTAAAAAAATGTGGTACATATAAATGATGGAATATTATGCAGCCATAAAGAAGGACAAAGTTATGAACTTTGCACCAACTTGGATGGACTTAGAGTCTATAATACTGCATGATCTATCGCAGAAACAAATAACTGAATACCACATATTCTCACTCATAAGTAGACCTTGAACAATTATCATAATACTATAAGAAAGGGCTTGGCAGTAGCGGGAAACTGCCAGGGAGGGGGCGGGATTGACAGTAGCGGGAAACTGCCAGGGGAGCGAGGATGGGCATACCTAATCAACAAGGGTAGCTGCATAATGAACATGTGTATACCTAACCCTGAATTGTACCCCACATGTTTAAAATTAAAAAAAAATTTTTTTAAAGAGTGCCTTAAGGAGGACATTCCTAGGTGTTGAGCAAGGAAGGTTTTCAAAATCTTTCAGCAACTTGAGTCCAGAGTCATCACCTTTCCTTATTTCCCTGAAGCTGCTCCAAGTGGCTTTTGTGCCTTTTGTGGCTTTTGTGACTTCCGGTTCCTGTGAAGACCCACCCTCTGTGGCTCTTTGAGACTGCATGAGGGAAGGCACATTGCTGCTGTCCTGACGGGAGGGGCTACAATGTGTCAACCTCCTTCGGTAGAAAATCCTACAGACTTTTGAAAAAGATGCGAGCTCACTTGGAAGGCTGAGGCGGGAGGATCGCCGGAGCCCAGCAGGTCGAGGCTGCGGTGGCCGGGAGCGGCCGCTGCACTCCAGTCTGGGCGACGGAGTGAGACTCCAACTCAAAAAATTAAAAAAAAAAAGATGCGAGCTCATAAATACTTCATGGATATATTAGCAGGGATATATTTGACTGTAGATCTTTGAACAATGTGACCGAATTCACGTATCTATTACAGTATACTTTGGCACCAGAATGAAGGAAGAATGAAAAAAAAAGGCTTAACTCTTACATGCCAGGCTTGATGCTCTAAATGAAGAGAAAAACTTGACGCTCACTTTGAAGGCTGAAGGGCAGAGGGGTTGCGGGTGTTCATTTCAGCCCTACGCGTCCTCCCATGAGATGAATTACAACACAATTAGTCAAGGGAATTCTATCCCCCGGTGTGTGGAAGACAAGAAAGTGAATGTCTTAGGCTGTAAATCTTCGACTAAAGAATGTGGTGGGGTGCGGGCACTTCCCAGCAATTATACGATACTGTTAAGGTTGTGGCCACAGGGCGGTGAGCTGGCCAGTGGCGTGACATCAGCTTGTCACCACTGGGCAGATCTACAGCTAGAAGTTGATTGAGATTTACTCCCCTCTGTTTTGCAAGAGGGGCTCAGATGCCTAGAAAGCACAGAGCATCAGACTTCCAGGAACTGGTCATGGGCTACTGGTCATGGGCTACTGGTCATGGGCTCATCACTGCACTGTGAACAAGACAGCAGGCAGCAAAACAAGATTTATAAGAAGCCAAGAAAATCCACACACACACCGTGAAAAGCCAAAAGAGGAACTCTAAGTGATCCAGAGGCTCCATCCAAAGCCCTCCGTCCTCCCACAGAATTCCCTCCCCCTCTACTGTGACTCATCATCTCTCCAGAATAATAAAACGTCATCCAACTACCACATGCAAGCTAAGACTTCATTTTTCAAAAACCAGCGTTCCATATCTCAAGCTCTCAACTGAGTGAATTTAATCAGTATGTACTGAGTAATTATCATGAACCTGCATTCTGTTAGATGTTGCAGAAGGTAGGAAATAAATAAATACACCAGTGGTCTCACCATTTGAGACATTTTCAGTCTTCCTGGGAACACAGATGCCTAGACATATAGCACAGAGCTTGGGAAATTCTTTCCCCGAACCATCTTCAGTTGCAACCGAGAGCGAACATGCATTCCCTAGAGCCCAGAAAGAGTGCAGCATTCATGTTAGTGGCCACATGAAACATCTGCAAGCTGGTCTTTACTCCTGAGCCTGTGCAGATTTGGAATAGGACCAAGTTCAAGTCTGACCCTGTGAGTAAGTAAATTAGGACAAGTTACTGAATAGTTAGTGTAAGAGAGCATTCCAGAGATTTGTTTCATATCAACTGTGTGCCTGACTGTGTTCCACAAATTGAGATCTATCAATAAACAAGAGACAAAGATCTTTGCCTTCATGGAACTCACATTATAGCAGGAGAGACAGTAATATAACGAACAAGACAATTACAGAATATAGTATAAGATGATGAGGACAAAAAGGTAACAAGTAGGGTGAGTACTTCACTTAAAAAGGGAAAAAGATTGGAAAGCTGGGATTGGGGGTAGAGTAGGGTGAAATTACAATGTGAAACCGGGTGGTCAGGGCAAGTCTGACTGACAAGGTAAGGTTTGAGCAAAGGCTTGAAAGAGGGGTGAGCCCAGTGGATACCTGGGAGGGGCAGTTATAGACAGAAGAAACAAAGTCTAAAGTGAGAGCACACCTGGAATAGTGGAGGAATTGCAAGGGCAACTGCGTCAAGCAAGGGGGAGAACAGAAGATTTCATAATAATAACAGAAATCAGTTGGCCTCACCTGTGTGCCAGTGTAAGAAATCTCATCTTTACTCTGTATGACATGGGGAACCATTAAAAGGTTACACATAGAGAAGGGACAAACTTTGATTTAAAGGAAAGATTTGAGGGACTTCTGGTTACTGTTCTGACATATAAAGAGCTTGGAACTTGTCACTCACCCTTGCAACATGAAAAGGCTGGACAAGCTGACTATCAATGACTCTTCTTAAATGCACCAGACCACTGATGGGTCACTGATTCTCTGGAATATGGAGAGAGAGGTGCACCCAGAGAGTCACAACTGAGCTCTGCCTAACTTGGCAGAAGCTGCTGGAGACAAAAACTCATAAGAACATTTAAATGATAATTTTGATGAAGCGAACTAGTGTAAGATTTAAAAACTCTTCGGAACCATAGTCTTAAGGAAGGCCCTATAGTTTCGTGGATTTTGACCTCCAGAAACTCTGCTAGATTCTCATGGTAACATCCTCTCATAGTTCTGGCTGGAGAAGGAGAAAATTAAACAACGTGAAACACATAGGCCCACCCTCCAGAATATAAGGCTTTGCAGGAGCGTTATTCCGAGTAGGAGAAGGAAATTTCTTCCACTCTACTTTATTCCAGTTTATCTCACCAGAAGGAGCAGGGGAAAGGAGGAAATATAGTTATCAGGGCCCAGGGCTTCAAGGAAGTAAACTAAGACTACTACAACTAGGAAAGGAAGTAAAGGGTATAGAAAAATACATATATCACTTTGGAAACACTTGTGAAGGTCACAGTGCTGAAACACAAGCCCAGTTCAAAACACATTTAATGGAAAGACAACAGAATGTTCCCCTTCCCCCAAACTCTACCAGCAGCACCAGCAGTAATTCATTATAATAACACTAGATACAAATGATAGAGCTACAAAACATAAACTGTCTCTGAGGAGGGGCATTTAGGGAAGCCAAAAGCTAGGAAAAGAAAAAAGCAAGGACACTAGAAAAATCTGAAGCCTCTAAGACCCAGCTCCTGTCAGATTAACATAAATCCTCACACTAAATGCTTATTTACTTCAGTTCCTATTACCTGATATAACAGCTTCAGCTTTCAACAAAAAATTAAGAGCATACCAAAAGACAAGATAAAACATCGTCTAGAGAGACAAAGCAAGCATCAGATTCAGATATAACGCAGATGTTTAAATTATTATACAGAAAATTTTAAACAATTATGAGATATGTTGAAAGCTCTAATGGAAAAAGTAATCCACAGGAAGGCAGCAATAAGAAAAAAGATTTAAAAAAAACCCAAAAACCCAGAAAGAACAAAGTGAAAACTACAACAAAAGGTAAACATAAACACTATTATATCAATAATTGCATTAAATGCAAATGGTCTAAATACACTAGGACTAAAATTGTCAGAATGGATTAGCAAACATAACTGAACTATATGCTATCTATAAAAAACACATTTCACTACAGTAATATAAACAGATTGAAAGTAGAAAGATGAAAATATATATTATGTAAACACTAATCAAAAGAAAATAGGAGAGGTGGCATTATTATCAAAGTAAACTTCAGAGAAAGCAATGATCAGGGAGGACATCCTGTAATGATAAAAGGATCAATCTACCAAGAAAACATACCAGTCCAAAATGTGTATATAGCAAACAACAGAACTGCAAAATATGTGAAGCAAAAGCTGACAAAACTGAAAAGAAAAATAGACAAGTCACAGTTGTGGTTGGAGACTTCAACACACCTCTCTCAACAACTGAAGAGTAATTAGACAGAAAAAACAAGGTTATCACAGAACTTAACAATGCCGTAACACAACAGGATCTAATCAACATTTATGAAACACCACCGAATAACAGGAGAATACAGTCTTCTTAAGTGTTTATAGACATACAGAAAGATAGACCATATTCTAGCCTCCCCACACACATGTATACTAAAAGAAAGAAACAAAAAATCAACAAAATTAAAAGAAATGAAATCATATAGAGTTCTCTGATAACAAAGGCATCAAACTAGAAATCAATAACAAAGATATAACAAAAATATTTAAACACTTGGAAACTAAACAACATACTTCTAAATCATTTATGGATCAAAGAGTAAGGCTTAAGGGAAATGAAAGATACATAGAACTGAATGAATATGAATACATATCAAAATTTGTGGAGCACAACTTAAACAGTGTATAGAGAGAACTTTAGAGCACTAAATACATACATAAGAAAAGAGTAAAAGTCTCAAATCAATATAAGAACACACCTTGAGAGCCCAGAATAAAGAAAAGCAAAATAAATCCCAAGCAATAAAAATTAGGATATAATAAAGATAAAAGCAGAAATCTAAAAAATCGCAAGCAAAACAAAAAATAGAGAAAATCAATACCACAAAAAATTAGTTTCTTGAAAAGATCAATAAAATTAAGAAATCCTTAGCAAGACTGACACAGAAAAAGCATGAATTACTAATACTATATCAGAAATTAAACAGAGAACATTGCTACAGAGCCTGCAGACATAAAAATAATACGTAAGGGAATACTATGACAACAGTACATAGTACAATAGAACAATAAGTTTGACACTTTAAAAGAAAAAGGTTGTTTCTGTATAAAAACAAAGCTATCATAACACGCATCTTGAAACTGATCATTTAAATATCTCTAAAACTCTTGTGGAAATTTAATATATAAATTTTAAAACAGCTGGGCTCGATGGCTCAGCCTGTAATTACACGCTTTGGGAGACTGAGGTGAGTGTATTGCCTGAGCCCGCGTGTTCAAGACCTTCCTGGGCAACTTGGCGAGACCTCATCTCTATAATAAATCAAAAAATTAGCCAGGCGTGGTAGCGCGCGCCTGTAGTTCCAGCTACTTGGAAGGCTGAGAGGAAGGATCGTCGGAGCCCAGCAGGTCGAGGCTGCAGTGGCCAGGAGCGGCCACTGCACTCCAATCTGGGTGACAGAGTGAGGCTCCAACTCAATAAATAAATAAATAAATAAATAAATAAAACTCCTCAAAAATATGGTTTGTGCCCAAATAGCTTAATTGGAGAATTGTGCCAAAAGTTTAAAGAATTAACACCAATTCCACACAATGTTTCCAGAAAACAGGTGAGGAGAGATATTTCTCAGTTCATTTAATAAAGTTATTATCACCCTGATACCAAAACCAGAGGAAGTAGTACACACAAAAGACCACACCTGCCCACACAACTACAGATCAATATATCTCATAAATATAGATTCCAACGTCCTTAGCAAGATGTTAAAAAATAGAATTCATAAACATATGAAAATAATTATATACCATAGGGTTTATTTCAGGGATGCAAGATATTCCACCATATTAACAGACCAAAGAATAAAAATCACAGAATAGCATCATCCAATGGAGAAATAGTATTTGACAAAATCCAACTCCCATTCATGTAAAAATGCTTCAAAAAACAGGAATAGAGGGGAACTTCCTCGACTTCACCAAAACCCTCTACAAAAAATGACAACTAATATAAAATTTAATGATAAAAGTTATATGCTTTCTTTTTAATATAAGGAAGAATGCAAGGATGTCTACTTTCACCACTCTTATTTGACATATGCTGGAGGTTTCAGTTAGTGCAATAAAACAAGAAAAGGAAATAAAGTGTATACAAATCAGAAAGGAAGAAATAAAATGGTCCCTGTATGCAGATAGCACGGTTATTACATATAAAATCCCAAGGAACCTACAAATTAAAAAAATATCTCCTAGAACTAACAAGTAAATTTAGTAGAGCTGCCGGAGACAAGGGAAACTTACAAAAATCAAGTTTATTTCCATATGCTAGCAATAAACCCATGGATTCTGAAATTAAAAATACAACTCGGTGCATAATCTATCAAAGGAAGGATTACATAGTTGTAAACATAACAAATATGTATAAGATGTTTAAGCTGAAAAATTTAAAAATCCCTTATGAAAAGAACCAAAGAATAATTAAATAAATAGAAACTTATACTATGTTCACAGGTTGGAAAACTCAACATAGCAAAGGTGTCAGTTATCTCTAAATTGATATAGTGATAAAACAATTCCTATGAAAATCTCAGCAAGTTTTTTTGTAGATGTAATAAAAATTATCCTAAAATTTATGTGAAAAGGTAAAGTAAAACAGCTAACACAATGTGAGAAAAAAATTAAGTGGGAGAAATTAATCTACCCAATTTCAACTCTTGCTGTATAGCTTCCGTAATCAAGACTGTGGTATTGGTAGGGAGATAGACATTATTCATCAATAGAACAGAATATTGCATTCAGAAATATACTCACACAAATATGCACAACTGATTTTGACAAAAGTACAAAAGCAATTCAAAGAAGGAAATGCAGCCATGTTTAACAAATGGTGCTGAAACAATTAGAAATAAATAGGCAACAATTTTAAAAACAAACAAGGAAACAAATAAACGCAAAATCCTTGACCTAAGTAAGTTTCATACCCTATAAAAATACTATCTCAATATAGATCACAGATTTATATGTAAAATGAAAAGTAGAAAACTTTTAGAATAAAAGTGCTTAAAAGGAAATCTTGGGGACTAGAATCAGGCAAAGAGTATTTTAGACTTCACACCAAAGTTATGATCAATTTAAAAAATGTGATAAATTAGACTTCATCAAAAGTAAAGCTTTTGACACTGTGAAAGAT
The DNA here is from genome assembly GCF_000164805.1 of Carlito syrichta. NCBI lineage: Eukaryota > Metazoa > Chordata > Mammalia > Primates > Tarsiidae > Carlito > Carlito syrichta. Next base: position 217,757 of record NW_007231901.1, on the reverse strand, counting down.
TCTGGGAAGAAAATAAAATGACAAGCTATAGAACAGGAGAAAGTATTTGTAGATGACAAATTCAAGTAAATCAAATCTAGAGTATATAAAGAATTCTCAACAATAAAAAAACCAAACAATCCAATTAGAACATATAAAACAGACATGAAGACATTTTATAAAAGAATATATACAAATGGCAAATAAGTACCTAAAAAGACATTCCAAACTGGGTTCGGTGGCTCAGCCTGTAATCCCACACCTTTGGGAGGCCGAGGTGAGTGGATTGCCTGAGCCCGAGGGTTCGAGACCTCCCTGGGCAGCGAGACCTCATCTCTACAATAAATCAAAAAATCAGCCGGGTGTGGTAGCGCATGCCTGTAATTCCAGCTACTTGGAAGGCTAAGGCGGAAGGATCGCCGGAGCCCAGCAGGTCGAGACTGCGGTGGCCAGGAGCAGCCACTGCACTTCAGTCTGGGCGACAGAGTGAGACTCCAACTTAAAAAAAAAAAAAGACATTCCACATTGCTAGTCATTAAGAAGATGTCAATTAAAATGGCAATGAAACATCACTATACATGTATCAGAATGGCTAAAATAAAAACAAATGTGACAGTATCACGTGCTGATAAGGATTTTGAAAAATGGATCACTGCTGGTGGAAATGCAAAATGGTATGGCCACTCTAGCATTTTCTTAAAAAATTTAGCATGGAACGACCATATAGCAATGAGAAGTAATAAATTATTGTTATCCACAACAACCTGGATGAGTAATGTTGAATAAAAAACAAAAAACACTCAGAAAAGTGAGTGAAAAAGACAATCTCCAAAAGTTACATATTGTATGATTCCATTTATCTGACATTCTTGAAATATAAGAATTATACTTCCAAATATGATAAATATTAATCCCACTATACTGATAATCATTTTAATGTGAATGGTCTGAATATATAAATTAGAAAAAATGTCACAGTGGATTAAAAAAAACAACAACCAAGAACCAACTACATGTTTGGCACAAAGAAACCATTTTAAAGACTCAGGATAAAAGTAAAGGGATGAAGAAAGATATATCCAGCTAACACTAATCAAAAGAAACCTGGTATAGTTATATTAATTTCAGACACAGCAGACTCTAGAAAAAGCAAGAATGCTATGGATTTTTAAAAATTACATAATATTAATGTGATCGGTTTGCTAAGAAGATAACAGATTTCTAAATGCATATGCATCTAATAAGAGAACGTTGAAATATATGTGGCAAACTTGAAAAAACTGTAAGACTGGAAAAATCCACTGTTATAACTGGAAACATCAACACTTTTCTGTCAGTAATTGATATCAAACAGGCAGAAAACCAATAAGAATACAGTACAAGACAAGAGAAAAGGGAATGCTTTTGCACTGTTGGTGAGAATGCAACCTAGTTCAACCTCTATGGAAAGCATTGTGGCGATTCCTAAAAGAACTAAAAACCGACCTTTCATATGATCCAGCAACAATTCTCCTTGGAAGGAATATAAATCGTTCTACAAAAAAGATACCTGCTCATGCATGTTTATTGTGGTTCTATTCACAATAGCAAAACCATGGAGTCAACCCTACTGCATACTGAAAGGATAAAGAAAATGTGGGACATACACACGATGGAATATTATGTAGCCATAAAGAAGAACAAAACAATGGATTTTGCAGCAAATTGGATGGAACTGGAGACCATCATACTAGTGAACAATCACAGAAATAAACTGAAAACTGCATGCTAAGTGGGCCCTGAACATTAGTCAGTTACATTAACACAAGGGAGGGATCAGCAGTAATTAAGCATTGCTAGGGGAGAAAGGGAAAAAGAAAGGTGGGGAACACATGAAAATACAATGGGTACCTGGTCCACGACCAAGGGAAGTGAGGGCCAGTTCGAAGCCCAAACTTCACCTGCATGCAGCCTACTAATGTAATTAATCTTCACTTATACCCCACATCTCTATAATAAAATTTTTTAAAAAGAATATAGTTCAAGGGTTCCCCTTTTTCCATGAGGCATACATTCCAAGACAGCCAATGAATGCCTGAAACCACATATAGAGAAAAAACCATAGTGTATATAGTATTAAATCTATATACACTATGGTTTTTTCTCTATGTCTATACTTATGATAAATTTAATTTATAAATTAAGCATAATAAAAGATTAATAACATAATAAGATAGAATAATTATATACTAGAATAAAAGTTATGTGAATGTGGTGTCTCTGGAATTTATCTTATCGTACTATACTCATCTTTCTTCCTTCTTGTGATAATGTGAGAGGATAAAATGTCTGTGTGATGAAATTAAGTCAGGTAAATAATGTAGGCATTGTGACACAGTATTAGACTACTATTTAAAAAGTATGAATTGTTTAGTTTTGGAATTTTTCATTTAAGGTTTTCAGACTGCAGGTGACTGAAACTTCAAAAAATAAAACCACAGATAAAGGGAAACTACTGTATGTATAACCTAAAATGCATTTTCAACCAACTTGATCTACTTACATTTATAGACTACTCATTTGATATTAGCAGATAAGCATTCTTCTCAAATTGACATGAGACATTCATCAAGGTAGAATGCATTCTGAGCTATACAACACACCTTAACAAATTTAAAAGGTAAAATCATGCAGTACAGTTTTATTCACAGAATTAAACTAGAATTCAATATGAGAATAACAGCTGAAAAATCCCTAAATATTTAGAAACTAAACAACTCACTTCTAAATAACACATGGGGCAACTAAGAAGTCTGAAAAGAAATTTTAAACATATTTTGAACTAGCAAATAAAAATACAACTTATCAACATATGTGAAATGCAGCAAAAGATTTGCTCAGAGGATTTTCAGCATTAAATACATAGATAAAAAAGAAGGAAAGACGAATTTTAAAAAAAACAAAACAGGAACCAACTAAGCTTTTACTTTACAAAAGTAGAGAAACAAGAGCAAATTAAGCCCAAAACAAGCAGGAGGAAATAAACAGGAAACAGAAGAGCAGAAATTGATGAAATTAGAAACAGGAAATCAGTAAAACCAAATGCTGGTCCTTTGAAAACTATCAATAAAATGGATAAAACTTTAGCCAAGCTAACTAAGTAAAAAAGAGAGAGGATACAAATGACCAATATTAGAAACAAAAGAGGGGTCATCACTATTAATCTCATGGACATTAAAAAAAGGAAGGAAGAAATACTATGAACTCTATGCTCACAAATTTAACAATTTAGGTGAAAATGTTCCATTCCTTGAGAGACACAAACTACCAAAACTCACACAAGAAATACATAAATATCCTTATATCTATAAAAGAAATATAATCAATAATTAAGAAAGAGAAAAAAGTAGTAGTTACAGACAGTTTCACTTGTGAATTGTATTAAACACCTAAGGAATAAACTATACCAATTCTAAATAATGTCATCTGGAAAATAGGGACAGAGGAAAAACTTAATTCATTCAATGGCTCCAGCATTATTCTAAAACCAAAGTCATATGAAGCCAATACAGGCCAAACTAAAGATCAGTATCTCTAAAGGACATGGGTAACTAAATATTAGCAAATCAAATCCAACAAAGTATAAAATAATTATATATCATAACCAAGTAGAATTTCAGATATACCTATTTCAGATACGCTAATTCAACATTTTAAAATAAATCAATGTGACCCACCATATTAACAGGTTAAATGAGGAAAACCACATGACCATCTCAACTGATGTGAAGGAACATTTGGCAAAATTCAACACTCATTAATAATAAAAATTATCAGAAAATTAGGAAAAGAGGAAAACTTTCTCAAGTTGACAAAGAAAATTTACAAAAATCCTACAGCTATCTTCATACTCAATGGTAAGAGACTGGGTACTTTCTCCCTCCCATTAAAAAAAGACAAAGATATCCTCTCACCACACCTAGGCAACATTGAACTGGTAGTCCCATATAGTGCAACAAGACAAAAACAATACACAAAAGGGATAGTTTGAAAAGGAAAAAATAGTCTTTGTTCACAGATTACATGATTGTCAATGTAGAAAATCTCAAAGAATCAAATAAAGAAAAAAAGACCAGTCCTGGAATTAATAAGCCAGTGTAGTAAGGCTGTGCTATACTAAGTCAGTAAACAAAAGTCAATTGTTTTCTTATATGCTAGCAAAGAACAATTGAAACTTGAAATTTAAAAAATATGCTATCTGCAATAGCACCAAATAAAGGCCAAATATTTCTGCATAAATATAGCAAAATATGTCCAAGATCTGTATGCACAAAACTACAGAAATCTGATGAAAGAAATCAAAGAAGATCTAAACAATTGGAATAATATTCAATGTTAGTAGACAAGAAGATTCAATATTGTTAAGATATTGACTCTTTCCAACTTCATCTATAAAGTCAACATAATCCCAACAAGATATTCTGTAGACATGGCAAACTGATCCTATAATTTATATGAAAGGCAAACATACACACACACAAACATACAAACCAAATAGCCAACACAATACTAAAGAAGAAAAACAAAGTTGGAAGAATCACGCTATCACATTATTCTATTTCAAAGCTTACTATAAACCTATAGTAATTAAGATCTCATGGTATTAGCAAAATAGACACATATATTAATCAAACAAAACAGAGAGCTCTAAAAATAGACCCATACAAATATGGTCAAACAATTTTTGCCAAAGGCATAAAGAAAAGGCAATTCAATGAAGAAATATTAGTTTTTTTCATCAAATGGTGCTAGAACATTGGCTATCATATGCAAAAGAAAAAAAAAACGTTACACCTTTCACAAAAATAAACCCAAATGAAACATAAAGCTACATGTAAAATGCAAAACTTGAAAACTTCTAGAAAAAAATGGAGGAACTCTACATAGCCCTGAGTTCGGTGGTAAGTTTTGAGATGTAACATCAAACACATAATCTGTGAAAGAAAAAAATTGATAAGCTAGCTAAAACTCAAGTATAAGAAAACAGTCTAATTTTTAAAATGGGCAAAAAGATGAACAGACACTTCAACAAAGAAGATATACTGTTGGCAAATAAGTGTATGAAAAAGGGGCTCAGACATTATTTGCCATTAGGGAAATGAAAATTTAAACAACAACGAGATAGCACTATATATATCTACTAGAATGACTAAAATTCAAAAAACTGAGAGTATATATTGCTGGCAGGATAATGAAACAACAGGAACTTTCATTCATTGCTGGTGACGATGCAAAAACAGTACAGAGCATTTTGGAACAGTGCAGCAGTTTCTTATAGAGCTGACATAGTCTTACTATATGATTCAGCACTCAGACATTTACACAACTGATTTAAAAATTACGTCCACACAAAAACCTGCACACAGCTGTTTACAGCAGCTTTATTTGTAATCACCCCAAACTGGAAACAATCAAGACAAGTGAATAATCATCGGAATACTACTGGAATACACTGTAATGCTATTTAGCAATAAAATGAAATGATCTGTCAAGCTATGCAAAGATATGGATGAATCATAAATGCATGTTGCTAAGTGAAAGAAGTCAGTCTGAAAAGCCTACGTATGCATGATTTCAATTATATGACATGCTGAAAAGGGCAAAACTAAAAATATGGTAAACAAATTAATGGTGGCCAGGGTTTTGGGGAGAGAAAGGAGGACTATGATACAGATGATTACATATATACATTTCTGGATATGTGTATCTATAGACATTATATATACATTATGAGCTGAGAATGCCTAGGAGCAATGACAGCCCAGTATCAACAAGCACACCTAGTATCCAGATTTTGGTTTCTAAATAGTGTTCTCCGGGCTCCTTGGAAAAGTGACTTATTCTAGAACCAGGATAGAAAACACACGTGCGCATATGTATGCACGCACATTCACACACACGAACACAGAAACCAATTGGAGAACTTCAAATAGTCAAAGTTGAAAAAAATTGGGCAACAAGATAAATAATGTGTTATAATACAGGTATAAAATATGTATCTGAGTCCATACATGAATAGATGAATGCCTGAATAAATACGAGACAAATCTTCCATGCAGAAGAATTCAAACAATTTATGAACTTTCCCTGCAAGGAGATGAAACATAACCTCTTAACTCCTTCATGGAGGGTTACGCAAAATGACTTCCTTCCAAAAAGTATAGTATAGGAAGGGGGACAAACGGGAAACATCACAGTGGGGGATCTGACAAACACTACCTAAGCCAACTGACCATAATTAGCATTAATAGTGATATGATAATTCATGTTTAATAGTATGAATCCCTGATATGATGTGATTAGAATGGTACTTTGTCTATATGGTCTTCTTCCCCCAAACCCATAACCCTAAATATGAGGAAAACATCAAACAAATACCAATCAAGGGATATTCTATAAAATACCTGATTGGCTGTTGAGTCATAAAATGCAAACAAACAAAAAATTCTGAGAAACTATGACAGCCAAGAGGAGCTTCAGGAGACATGTAATGCAGGGATCTGGATGGAATTCTCAAACAGAAAAAGGTCATTACACAAAACTCAGGAGATCTGAATAAAGTATGAACTCGAAGGATAACACACCATTTTGGCTCATTAATTATGACAAATGCACGATACTAATGTAAGATGTTAATAATAGGGAATTGGGTGTGGGGCATGTGAAAATTCCCTGTGCTATCATCACATCTTTTCTGTAATTCTAAAACCATTCCAAAATAAGGGTTTATTTAAAAGAAAGAAAGAAAAAACAAACAAAAAACTCCTTCTGGCCACTGTTTAAAAGAGGCTGTAGTATAGGAGGGTGGAAATAGGGAAGTCTTTTGGAAGGCGATTGACAACACAGGTGGAAAGATGATGTTCTTATCATCAAAATGGCAGCAGTGATGGTAGTGAAAAACGGGTTGGTTATGGGTATATTTTTAAGGCTGACGTCCAGAACTCAGAAAGCAGTCAGAATGTTAGAATGCCTGATGAGGGAACAACCCTGCTGTCTGCAGCTACCCCATCTTCCCCACCACACTAAACTCTTGTAGGGCATTTCTGTCTTAGCATCTCAGTTCCTTACACAGGATACCCAGTAGTCACTCCAGGAATACTTGTTGAATGAAATTCTTTCAACGGTATGCTATGGTTTGAATGTTTTTGTCCCCTCCAAGGTTCACGTTGAAATTTGATGCCTAATGCAACGGTATTAACAGATGTGGCCTTTAGACATGATGGACTCATGAATGTGATTAGGTGCCTTTATAAAAAGGGCTTGACAGAGGGAAGTTGCCTTTTTTCTTCCCTTTGTCCCATACGGTTCCTCCCCTCTGGAGAATGCAGCAACAAGATGCCATCTTGGAAATAGAGAACAGTCCACATCAAACAACTGAATCTGTCAGTGCCTTGATCTTGGACTTCCAAGCCTTAAGAACTGTGTGAAAATACATTTCCGTTATTTATAAATAACCCAGTCTCGGGTATTTTGTTATAGCAACACAAAGAGACTAAGACACTGTATGAGGAGATACTGCATGTCTCCTCTCTTCTATTTGGACATGTTACCTCTCAGAACACTGATAACTCAACTTCAAAGCAAATATAACTTTATTCTTTGTTCTAGAACAGATACTTTAAGAAAAAATCCACCTAATTAGCTTTCAGATTAACTGGCACACATCTGCACTGGAAAACTTATTGAGGAGTCCCGCAATCCAGTGAGTATTTGAGACCAGAAGGTTACTCTTAAATTCATTTGTCTACTCCTGAGCCTACCAGTTGAGTTGAATGTTTGAGGCAGTCTCACTTGTTGCCAAAACTGTCAACATCAGTTTTACTTGTCATTATAATGTTTTTGTAGCTCAACTAAATATTATGTAAGTTGATGCAACATGATTGCAAATGAAAGAGAGTTGTTTCTATTCAACCAAGTGGAATGCTTAGTGAATTGATGAAAGCAGGTCTCTGAAAGCACTGCTGTGGATTCAGGTATGATTGAGAAGAAAATGTGGACTACTGTCAGACTGTTTCACAAGTAACTTTCATGTCTCGCTTCAAGTAGAATAAAAAATGGAAATGAAAACTCAACTTCCTAGAAAATGGATTATATGCACAGTTCATTGAAAAAGATCATATCACCTTTATTCGGTAGATTCCAACTCAAAGAGATCCCTGCTCTCCACCAAAATACATGAATGGAAGTTAATGTATGAGATTTAAGTCAGTATTAGAAAGATATGTGTATAAGTATCATTTATTATTATTTCTTGCATAATTTTTCAATGAACCAACCTGTCAAATTTAGTTGAATATAAAGTTTCTACTGCAACAGTCCTTCTTCCCCTCATTCTTTTTCTCCTTTTCTCTCTCACGACTTCTTGGTCATCTATACTTTCAAATGACAGCCAAGCTGCCAGTATGTGATCTAGACAAATTTTCTATAGAAAGTTGCAGGCAATTTTTTTATCAGAGCGGATGTCATTTTCTTAAAGACAGGATGCTGTAGGGTATAAAGAACACTAGGCCTGTGAATTGATGTCATTACGCGAGTTAGTCTTCTCCAGCAGAGAGCAAACTGTGAAATGACCTTACTGAAGATTCCAGAATTATGAAAAAAATCAATAAATCTGACAAGTCCATTCTCCAGTGAAGTGAGGGAAAGTGAGCTAAAAATAAACTGAAAATGGAGCATCAATCAAAATTATTTCACCAAAAATATAACATAGAGAAGTTACAACCACTATCTAATTTCAGGATAATGAAAATTAGTCGGTACTAATCCTGTGAAGAAGGTGGGTGCAGATGTTGCCAGCCAGAAGCTCAGAGAAAGCAGAGGGGGAAATGGTAAGATTAATGGCACTGAGGAAACAGCATTTGTTGTTCATGAGTTTCCTGGCTTGGCATGCCTAAGAACTCAATTCTTGTAATAAAAGCGCCAATGCTGCATTTTAAATCTAGAGATGGTGTCATTAAGTACACATTTTGGACTAGACTTCACATCATACATGTTTAGCATATTTATTCCTGGCAAGGGCAGTGGACTAAATCTTTCACAGGTAACAAACACTTTATGTTTAACTCCACTCACCTCTTCTAAGGCAATAAAGAATCAGCAGCTCTGAAGTGGTTGAGATGGTGGAGTTTTCCTTTAAAAGACAGCTTTGCTGAATAGCATATTACAAAGTTCCCCCAAATACCCACATTTAAACGCTGACTTGTGGTCAATGAATATACTCACTCATTGACAAACAGGTCTTGAGAGATCAGGATGCCAAGAGCATTGTGGTGGGCACAGGTGACACAAGAAACGAATAACACAGGGTCCCTGAAGAACTGAAGAAATGTACCACTGTGATGTCAACCCTCCAATGACTTTTTTGGTTGCTAAATCTAGTGGTAATGTTTTAGTCTGGGGCTCGATCTCTCGGAAGCCTCTAGCATTCTTGACCATTCCTTTCTTCATAAAACTGCTGCCTTTCTTGCTTTCCATTACACTGTATTTTGTTTCATGGGTTATTTCTTCGCAATCCATTTTGTTGCATCTTCCTCCTCTACCTGTCTCTTGAATGCTGGTCACCCTTGTTGGAAACAATATATATGTCTTTTGGAAAGATTCTCAGTTGAGACCCTTTCACACGCATCGTCTTGACCTAGCAAGTCCAATCACAGAGTCTGTGCTTCTGAAACACTCACGTGTGCCAGTTTGTTAATTATGACCCTCTGTGTAGTTGAATGCAGTGACCATCTGCCACTTCCATCTGCCCTCTTTGACTTCTAGTTTCTGAAGGTTCGTTAGGATTCCAGGAGTGGGCTAGATGTCTAGGGCTCATCAGCTAGGGAACTTGTATCTCTCTGGCCACTTTACCTGGCTCATTCATGAATATGTGATGCAAAAACAGTACCTTTTCCCCCATGTGCCTGAAACTGTCAGGAAAGATACTCTTTCTTTTTAGGGGGATTATTAGCTCTAAGAATGCTATAAATGTAGAAGTGCTAGTGGCCATAGTTACCACCATGTAGAGAGATACAGTCTAGGAATGATGGGAGAGAAGGAGAAATAAGTACAGAGCTCCAATGCCATCATTTAAGCCTCTGGATCATTCAATCAGTTATGTGAGCTGTTAAATTCTCTTTTTTCGGCTGGGCTCAGTGGCTCAGCCTGTAATCCCAGCACTTTGGGAGGCCGAGGAGAGTGGATTGCCTGAGCCCGCGGGTTCGAGACCCGGCCAGTCAACTTGGCGAGACCCGGTCTCTACAATAAATCAAAAATTAGCCGGGCGTGGTAGCATGTGCCTATAGTTCTGGCTACTCAGAAGACTGAAGCGGAAGGATCGCTGGAGCCCAGCGGTTCAAGGCTGCAGTTGCCCGGAGTGTGCCCCTGCCCTCCAGTCTGGGTGATAGAGTAAGACTCCAACTCAAAAAAAATTTTTATCTTTTTTCATTAAGCCAGTTTCACTTGGATCTCTGTGGTATGTGACTCCAGAAGTCCCAACTACTGCAAGAAAGCTTGGAAACAAACTAAGTGCCTATCAATAAAGGAATGACTTGTCAAATTATGGTGCATAATATGGAATTCTGGCCCAGGGTCAAAAACAAGAGGCAGCATGATATATACATAGTACATGGAAAAGTCCTCTAAGATATGTTTTTAAGCAAAATTGGAAGCAAAAGATGTAAAGAATGAGCCTATTGATGTTTTAAATTTGTGCACGCGCATGCGCATGCACGTGTATGTGTGTGTGTGTGTGTGTGTGTGTGTGTGTGTGTGTGTGTGTGTGTGTGTGTATGTGTGTGTATGAATATACTGAAGAACTGGAAGGACTTATTCAAAATTGCTTACAACTGTTATCCATAGGAAGAGGAGACGGTTAAAAAGAGAATGGTGAGTACACAAACAGACTTTCTCTGTATTTTCTATTTTTCTAATCTTATCATAACAAGCATACACTTAGTTATGACTTATGTAAGTTGAAAAAATTAAAATGGGAAAAAAAATCCTACTCCCGGTTTTTATTTTCAGTCTTTATCACTTTTATTCCACAATTCATCACATCTAAAACCAGCATCCTTTTCTCAAAAAGAGTGTCCTTTTTCCATTTCAAGTCATCAACACTCCCTCTTCAACACTTCCTGAGTGTGTCCCCCCTTCCTTCCCCTCATGTCTGCCCCCTGAGGTCAAGCCCTCATGAGCTGCCTAGACGACTGCAGTCGTTTCCCATCCATCTCGGGGCCTCCATGCTTTCTCATCTTTTACCCATTTCCACAAAGAGATATTTCAAAATGTAATTCTGACCCTGTTACTCCTCTGCGAGTAGCCTTCAGCCAGAGCAGGAATGAAGTCCAAACTCTGCAGTGTGGCATGCTCGGTCCCCTGAGATCTGACTCCTAATGACACCTCCAGTCTCATCTCTCACTTCTCCAACCAACCCCTCTCCTTCCATGTTCCACACTTCCCAAAGAGCTTGCGGTTCCCAGGATATGCGAAACTCTCTTTTGCTTCCCTCCCTTTACACATGCAGTTTCCTCTGCCTAACTCACTTCCCTGCCTTCCTTGCCTGACTTACTCCCTCTTACTCAAAGCTCAGGGGAAGCGTTTTTCTGGTTCTCCCAGATTGGATTGGGTACCCCTTTCATGTGCTCTTGAAACTCTCTTTGATCAAAAAAAGTATCTCTTTACTTGCCTGCCTCTTTCCCCAGACTCCTCAAGATGGAGTAAGCAGTAAAAAAATACAATGCAGAGCCAGACTGTCTGGGTTTCAGTACTGCCTTCCCATTTTGATGGCTGTGAGACTTTATGACGATTCCCTTAATTTCGGTGCCTCAGTTTCCGCACCTGTAAAATGAGTAGTACCCACACCCAAAGTTGTTGTGAAGCTTACGTTAAGCTAACATGCGCAAAGTGTTCAGGTGGGTGCCTGTCCCACAGAAGGCATCAAATAAAGATTTGCTATCATTTGCATGACTGGCAATCTTTGTACCTACTACATGTCTGTCAGGTACCCACTAAATGCCCAGTGAATGAAAAATTGCTTTTTGAACAGAGTATTCTGAGCAAATACGTCTGTGAAAGTGCGCATTCTAGAAAAGGGATTCGATTTTAATCTGAGACTTCCCATTTGCACTCATTTAGAAACTCCAATTTCGAATAACTGGAACGTTCATTACCATCATCCATAATACAGCCACATGGTAGGGATCCGGTGTGATTATTCACACAGCTTTATCATAAAATAAGCTCAACCATTGATTTGAATTTCCAAAGTGGCAAAAGTGCTAGCCCCATGTTGAACTAATGGCCTATGGAATTCCATGTCTAATGTGTTCTGAAAATGTGGGCAGAATTATCTTACGGCAGGATTATCTCAAGTCCTGCTTCTGCATCTTCTAACAACAAAAAGCTACTAAGATTTTAAAGACAGGATGGTTTCTAAGAACTTTTCCAGGGCCAATGACAAGCAAGAAGGGGCCTTTGTCATTTTTGCTTCTGTTACAATCAAATATTATTTGCAACCAAATACACTCATCTACACACGTCTGACTGTCCCCATATACCTAGACATACCAGAATGTCTTCAATGAACTACATGAGTTCTTAAAGGTACAACTGAAAGGGCAGGAGAGAGAGAACAACAGAAAGAGAGAGAGACAGACATAGAGAGACAGATAGAAAGAGAGGGAGACAGACAGACACAGAGAGACAGAGAGAGAGAGAAAGAGACAGACAGAGAGAGAAGGGACTGAGGGAGTGAGGAACTGAGGAAGATGGACAGGTCTGATTTCTCAACGGCGGTGCGCCTTATGAGGTGTGGGGCTGGAGGGCCACACATCTCAGGACGGGTCATGCAGGTGCCCTTCCTTCCCTCTGTCCCTTAAACCCACCCAGCCCCCCGCCCCCCTACACACACACGCAAGCCCAAGGCACCATCTACTCTAAAGTGTCCCCCCCACCAAGTCAATGCACAGGCTGTACTTCATCTATCCCCATGGACTACAGCCCTGGAACTCATTTTTCACCAGGTCTGGTAGACTGAGGAGACAAGGAAAATTCATTCTCCAGACCCCAGGGGGATTCTGGGATTCAAGGAGACAGAGAATAGTATGCAGCCAGAAGCCATCGATTTCCTTTCCCGGCCTCCTGGTGCTTTGATCTCACTTTGTAGACCTCTTACTCATCCCTTCTCTCCTTCCTTTCTACCCATAAACCCCGAAGGTTTAGGGACAACTGACTCTTGACAATACGGTGCCCTATATTTGCGCAGCTCTTTTCTTTCAAGGAAACTGGATGCCCATCTAAACATCTCTTCGTTAATCTTGCAGCCCTTCTGTGAGGTGGGCTGCCAGGCTAACAAGGACTCTCTACTTCGCAGAAAAGGGGCAGGGCTAAGAGAAGAAAGGGCTGAGGGACATCTGTAGTGGTCAGATGAGAGGACTGCCACAAGCAGGACTCTGGGGAGTTTACTGGACAAATTGCATTTCGCATCGTGCAATGACTAGCCCTAGAGAGCAGAATTGCCTGTAAATACAATGTCGGAGAGTTTTAGAAAGTCTCTAGGGGCTGGGCTCGGTGGCTCAGCCTGTCATCGCTGCACTTTGGGAGGCCGAGGTGAGTGAATTGCCTGAGCCTGCGGGTTCAAGACCCACCTGGGCAGCTTGGCGAGACCTCATCTCTACAATAAAATAAAACAAAAAAATTAGCCGGGTGTGGTAGCACGCACCTGTAGTTCTGCCTACTTGGAAGGCTGAGGCAGAAGGATCGCCGGAGCCCAGCAGGTCGAGGCTGCAGTGGCCAGGAGCGTCCACCGCACTCCAGCCTGGGTGAAGGAGTGAGACTCCAACTCAAAAAAGAAAAAAAAAAAAAGAAAGCCTCTAGGAAATACATTGAAAGGGGCAATTAAAAAAAAAAGTCACTAGGAAATACATCCAAAGAGACAATTTTTAAAAAAAGAGGAGGAGAATGAAGAGGAATCAATCACGTGGGATGTGCAGGCAGAAGCTCTCTAAGAGACACTAACTCTGGGCTGCTTCTGGCCACAGCCATCTTCTGTCACTAACATCCATTGGCTATTTTCCAGGAAGATTACAAATGCTGTCTCTTTCTTTAGTTATATATACATTTTTCAGGGAATAAGATCTTATTTCTCACTCCAGAAAACTCACTGTCGCGGGCAGCAGGGGAGTCAAGACAGGCCGGGACTCAGAGACCCGAACCCCAACTTTCCAACTTACCACACAGTAGTCCTAGTCTAACTGTTGTCTCACTTGCTTTTCTCGTTTTCTTTCATTGTACACTCACCATTATCCCAGCCTAAAAGTTGATTACTCAAAGTATATGTGCCAATGCTCCCTCAGTTAGAGAAAATAAGAAAGCTTCCACTCTGACTCTGTCTGAAATTTCGGTATTTTAATTGGTGCTTCCAAAAGATTATGGCAATGTGAAAGGCAAATGCCTGCAGCAGCTAAGCTTTTCTGGGTTTGGTTTTTCACCAGGGCTGGCAGTCTCGTCAAAGTCTACCCTCCTCGGTCTGCACAGGGTGACACTAAGTGTCATCACAGACAAGAATGGACAACAGTCATGCACACTTTGTTTTCCCATGCCTCCCAAGCCCCTTGAGCCAGACATACGCATCCAGCCACACATTAACACTCTCACGGAGACACCTCATGCCTCTCTGTCATGCTTTCTGTTCATGGGGCCATTCACTTACACAAAATGATATTAAACTGACAGGTCAGTATGGAAAACTGCTGCACATCTTCACAAACACAATGTGTCACTTCTCTTTTCTACTTGCATGTGGCTTCAAAAACACTATTTACATTTGGAGAGCATGTTCTACTTAGTAACTCCTTTTATAGTTATATTAATTAATCCTCTCAACACCCAGGTGACGCTGGCATCATTATTTTCTATTTTACATGAAACTGAAGTTGAGAAAGGAATATAAATGTAACTATGCTGAAACATAAATAATGCCCGAATCAGAAACTGAACTGATCCTGGCACATTTTACATCTAACGATAAGCTCTTAGCCCTGTAAGCAGTGAAATCATTTCTAATAACTTAATAAATGCCTTAAAGATCATAAGATATAATTTTACATTTATTATGTGAGATAATGAGACTTTATACATAATGAAGGAAAATAGAATATGAAAGCTTATGATTTGAACAGTCAGAAAAATAGGATGAAGTAATCAGAACTAAACAGAGCTTATACAAACAGGAAATAAATGCTTGACCAAGGCCAGGGTCTAGAATAAAATATGGAAATCGAGGCAGGCTCCAGAAGTAATAGTGAGTAGACAATGGCAGATAACACAAAGAGGGATTCAGGTGGTGGAAAATGAGCATTCAGCAAAAGTTAGAAGAGCAAATTTGAGGCTGGGTGTGGTGGCTCATGCCTGTAATCCTAACATTTTGGGAGGCTGAGGCAGGAAAATCACTTAAAGCCAGGAGTTCAAGATCAACCTAGACAACATAGCAAGACTTCATCTCTATCAAAAAACAAACAAACAAACAAAAAACCTAAAATAATTATCCAGACATGGTGATTCACATCAGTAGTCCCAGTTACTCAGGAGGCTGAGGCAGGAGGATCGCTTCAGCCCAGGAGTTTGGGGCTACAGTGAACTATGATTACACCACTGTGCCCCAGCCTGGGCTACAGAGAGAGACTTGGTCTCTTTTTTAAAAAAAGAGAAGAGAGAGAGAGGGGGTTGGGGGGAGGGAAGGAAGGACCAGGGAAGGGGGGAGAAGGAGGGAGGGGGGAAGGGAGGCTCACATGCAGTGATGAGAAGATGGCAATTATTTAGAGGACTTTAGTATAATATGAGAATTTTCCATTTCTGTTCCTAAAAGAAGCAAAGAGAAAGCCAGAAGATGGAAAAAATAAGTAACAGAGAGAAAATAAAGATGAACAGGATTGATTCATTAAGAGGGAAAAAAATAAATAAAATTCTGGGGGGCAAAAAAACCCTTGATATTTTAAAAATTATTAACTAAAAGGGGGAGGTGTTGGTGAAGTCCATCTCAAGGAGAAACCCCATGTCTGTGGTATTAAACTGAGTGCATGAGTGTGGACACAATGTGAAGCAGTTGTACCGACACTATATTTTCCAGGAGTTGTTCCAAATTCCTTTCCATTGCTGCTTACAAACCTAGGTTTTATCGCAGAGGTCAGACTGCATATGGAGGAACTGCTCAGTACACAGAGGATTTTATCTCCCTCACGGTTAACTAAACATTAGATACCAGACCCACATATTTGCCTAAATTACAATTAAGATTTCTCTTTGCCTATGTACAAATTTACTCAACAGATGAAGTTTCAACTTGAGACAAGCTAAGAGAGTTGAAAACACTCCAAAGGGGGAAAAAAAAAAAAAAACACTCTAAGAGACCCTACTCTAGGGTACCAGTCTTAAGAGACAAAATAAATAACAAAGTAAATAAATAAATCTAGTTGCTAATTTTTAATTCAGAGCATTGTAAGATATAGGAAAGTTCTATAATGAGATTGTTCACAGAGACAATAAAATTTCAAGGCACACTAATGACTAATTTATTCTAATGAGTGATTTTTAGCAAGTGACACAGCATATTTATATTCCCTGGGGAACTTTCCCAAAAATGGCAACAGGAAAGTGACATACATGTGTCATTCAACTTCATTTCCTTCTATGATGGTTTTTACCAAAGAGAAAGTTTAAACTCTGAAAACAATTGATGAGAAACGTCCCCCTTCAAGTGCTGAAATGAAGAAAATAGCCAAGCCACTTGCCTTGCTAAATAAAATGGACACCGTGAAGAAATCCAGTAAGAAACTCTCTGAAATATCTCTGTAGTCAAACTGGAAAAAGATGACGGTGAAGCTCAGGTTAATGAACTGGTGAACCGGGTTGCAGAACGAAGTCCGCAGCAGCTTCATGCCAGCAATGATCATCAGGAAAATGTCCCAGCTGTAGGAAAGGAAAGCGTGATCAACAACGGTGTGCGTACCGCTGGGTGAGTTACATTCACAACGTTTCTCCAGCAGAGACCAGTGCACTATGAACTTTACAGGCACAAAGGGTCCATGGGAGGAGGGGCACTCTTGTCTACACATTACAGGGCAGTAAACTGAGATTCAGAGAGTTTGAGTAACTTGTCTAAGGTCTCACAGGAGTCAAGCAAGGATGGAAACTCTGTCTTTGCCACCACAGACAATTTCTTTCCATCCCATAGTCCCTTGTGTTCTTCAGAAAGGACACAGAGGCACTTTTGAGTTCATCTGAAGTCACTACCGCGGTGATGAGAAAGTTTCCCAGAAAGCCTGAGGCCGAGTGAGAAACAGGGTCTGCTCAGGTGTATGCCTTTTCTGTAGAAAAGAATCTGATTGAAACAATGACATAACAGTAGCACATATTTAGTTATGAATAGAAAAAAATACAGAATCTTAATATGAGATTAATCGTAAGTTTTTTGTTATTTTTACATACTAACTCCCAATATTTCTCAGCATATTTGTCATCCTAGTGAACAAAAGGCGTCTGCTCTCTCCTTTTCTTTCTTTTTTCCTTAAAAAAAATATATCATCTACATTTTCCCCCAATGGAATAGGCCTTTTCAGTAAAGGAACTCAGCAAAACAGAGAAACAGAGTCAGGAAAAAAAAAAAAAATACTCATCTAGGACTTTTTGAGGAATGTACTCCTGAATGCTCTTGCCTAAGGAATTGGGTAATTATTAACTTGTATAGGGAGTTTGTGTGATGTATACAATTCTCCCAGATGGTAAAGTCAACAATGAACACTCCAAGCATCTTGAGATTTATTATTAGATCTCAAATGATAACAGTCCAGCGCAGCCCAACAGAGTAAGCAACTATCTCCAGGAGGGGCCTGTGTTTCTGAAGAAAGTCATTCTGCATTTTATCCTGATTTTCCTCCAATTCTATCATGCTATTTGGGAACTCCAAGAGTTCCCAACACAGAGGTGAGAATATTTCTGAGAATGGCTGCATTTGAGAGAGGTTTTCTTTCTCTGGAAAAGTATAGAAAACCAGGGCCGTCCCTCAATTTCGCTAAACCTAGAAGAATCTTGGACCCTAGACCCTTATCTCATTACTAATGGTCTCAGGATGAGACATTTAAGAAGTGCTTTCAAAGTCCTTCCTATCAGTTACAAAATCGTCATCTAAAAGATGTAATGTTGGCAAGTCCATATGCCTCAGTCTGATATTTGACATGCCTTTAGACTTAGGTCTGCAATTATGAGTGAAGTAAGGTTTGCCCAAGGCCCTGTGTGTGATGGGCTTGGATGTGGCTTCTGAGAAAAACTGTCAGCTGATTACATGCAGACTTAAAGTGGCAAAGTTTTTCCGTAACCCAACGTAGAGCCTTCCTTCCCTTTCCAGTGCACAATTAATGCCCATGGTGAAAATAATGTATAAAAGCATGACTTCCTGCCGGGCTCCGTGGCTCAGCCTGTAATCCTGCGCTTCGGGAGGCTGAGGTGAGTGGATTGCCTGAGCCCGCGGGTTCGAGACCCACCTGGGCAACTCAGTGAGACCTCATCTCTATAATAAATCAAAAAATCAGCCGGGCGTGGTAGCACGTGCCTGTAGTTCCAGCTTCTTGGAAGGCTGAGGCGGAAGGATCGCCAGAGCCCAGCAGGTCGAGGCTGCGATGGCTGGGAGTGGCCACTGCACTCCAGTCTGGGTGACGAAGTGAGACTCCAACTCAAAAAAAAAAAAAAAAAAAAGCATGACTTCCAGTCCAGTTGCCTTTGACAATAGTCCAGAGTACAAAACTCCTATGGGACAGCGAGATTCTCTTCGGGAATCTCAATAATAAGGAAACTTAAGACTAGGCATATTTTGATTTTCTGGGGAGACTGGTGATTTTCCAAGTTATTCAATCAAAATCTAGATGCCGTTCAAATCTAACTTTCTATTTTCTGTGACCATGGTTCAATGGTGAACTCACTTTATGTTTAGTAGTTATGACTGTTAAAATGATTGGAGGTTTTAAGGACCAATGGTTATGGCTTTTATAACATTGCAGTAGTAAGGGCTATCATTAATGGTTCATAGATTGTATACAGTAGGCCCTCAAATAATGTCATTTCATTCTACATTGTTTCGTTTTGATGTTGAGGAGAAACAAATAATTTTTAAAAAATCAATTCATGGCCAGGTCCGGGAACACGTGAAGTTTGCATGTTCTCCCCATATCTGTATGGGTTTTCTCCAAGCACTCTGGTTTCCTCCCACATCCCAAAGATGTGCATGTGAGGTGAACTGGCATGTCTTGTGTCTACACTGTCCCAGTCTGAGTGAGTGAGTGTGTTGTGTGAGTGAGCCCTGCAATGGGATGGCATTCTGTCCAGGCTGATTCTTGCCCTCTGCCTAGGGCTGCCTGGGTCAACTCTAACCACCTGTAACTCTGAACTGGAATAACTGGAAAAAAAAATTATCTTACTTGTTTTCATTAATCTTTCTTAAGTGTTTGTCTAGCTCACATTTATTCCAGTGTTTAATATCAGAAGTGTTTTGATCTTTATTTAGAGGTTTGGTGAAGTTTTCGTGACCAGAATTATGCTGTAGAAACTTAACTCTGGTCTCTATCAATCAGCCTGCAGTAAAGTTGGTTTTATTTGGTTTCGTATCAGCTTTGCTTAAAGTCACAGTTTCTAAGAACTTCTTGAGGAGGATAAGTGAGGACTTACTGTACTTAGCTGAAGGTGTTATAAAGGCTTTGAGGGCAACCCCCTGGGGTCCCCTCTCACTGTGGGAGTTTTTCTGTCCTCTCAATAAATCCTGCTTTAAAAAAACAAATAAATAAAATAAAGGCTTTGGTACCAATCAGTGGACGATAACCTGGGACAGATGGAGAGCAACCATTTAGACCAGGCTGAGAAACAGAAATTCCTAAATATATCACAGTTCATGCATTCATTCCTTTATCGTTCCCCTACTTGGTCATCCATCTACCATCCTTCTAATATTTACTAGAGGTTGGATATTTAAAGCTAAATTAGAAGCGGTCTCTGCTGTTGACAAGTCCACTATGTGACTATCTAGTACAGCGGTTCTCAAAAACACAGGGAGAGGGGGCTAGCCTGACCTCACTGGAAAAATATCTCAAGGTGATACTGACACAGGGTTCCCTGCTGCTCTGTTTGAGAACAGCAGGTCTAGTGGGGTGCCTGAAAACCTAGGGAGATTTTTTTTTTTAATCCTACAGATGAATGCCTCAGGAATAGAAAGGAATTTTCAGCTTTGGGTTCTGAGAAAAAATAATGCTGATGTTACCATCTGGGAGTTGAGAATATTCAGAGGTATATAGGTAAGATGCTTCTTTTTGACTTTAGTGTCTGGATGGAAAAAGTTACAGGAGGTAGAGAGTAATATTATGTTCAACTGGACTCTCTCTGAACTGTTTAATTGACTCTGCTGGAGTCCTAGCCCTTGTATCTATCTTCTCTGACAGGTTGGCCTCAACCCACAGGCTTATTAGCTCAAGGTCCTCGTTCTGAAGTTGGACAGGGAGAACTTTAAATCCTTCCACTGGACTCCCCACTGGTACCTTCTTTGCTACTCTGCTTTGATTGTATGCCCTCATTCTAGAAATTGAGGCTCTGCCCTGTTCTGAGAAGTAGTTATGGGATCAACCAGGATTGTACCATACTGGGAATCCCTACCACCAGAGAAATATATGTTGACCTAGAGGTAGAGCCATCTTCTAGATTGGATCCCACAAGGGTCTGAAGGTCCATTGTCTGCTTTTTAAAAAACAAACAAACAAATAACCAGTGAGACTAATTTTCATGCCTGGATCTCAAGTCTAGAATTTTAAGTACCAATAAGGGCATAGAATTTTTGTCTTGATCTAACCGAAACAGGTCTGGACTAGAAGGAAGACAGAATCCAAAAAGAAAGAAAGGTTATGGGAGCATTTCATTTCATGTCTGCTTTGTGTGACGATGAATCTACTCAAAGTCCCACAGAGTATTAAAATGCCTTTTATCATGGCTTGTTCAATCTTTGGTGAATATTAATTAATTTGTCCTCATCACACCCTGAAAGGAAGAGCAGGTTAGAATTAGTATGCTTGGGGTTATGCATCAGGGTTGACTTGGACACAAAGTGTTTAAGCAATGTAACTTTCCCAGATTAAGCAAATCTGAGAAAGAATCTCTTTCATATATCCTGCTCTTACAACTTATTTGACCAGCAACTTTCACCTCTCATTAGAATGACAAATCCACAGATTATCAAGGAGATTTCCATTTGTAAACTCATAATTAATTTTAATACATGAAATCAGTACCCAACTGTACATTGTTAATGCTTTGAAAAACACGGGCATCTTGACAGTATGAAGTCTCTGTGCCAGCTTTTAAATGATCAGGCTTCTCTTGATAAATGCAGAGAAAACAGTGACAGTGATTAATTCCCCCCTCCCTCCAAGCACAAAATGATAGAGTATTTGCTAAATGAAATGACATGAGGCCGTTCATAAAGCTTTAAGCATTGTGGTAAGAACTCCAGGAATCCCGGATTCACACTGTGCTTCCGTCTTCTTATTAAGGCTCACTGACTGAGCTTTTGCAGGATGATTTTCAAATCTGCTGACACTTATTCACAACATCACTTCAAGCAGATCTAACTCCATTTGCACCCTGGTCACTCTGCAATAACCATCTAGCTCTGGTGGGTCTCGGTAAAAGACCACCATGGCTTACATTTGCACGGCCAATAACAGCAGGTAGAGGTTGGCTTCTTCTGCAGTCTGTTTAGAAAAACATCCACTAGATGTTGAAAATGTGACCCAAATCATTATGAAACTAAACCATTATCCACTTACTGAGTACCAAGTCTCCGGTGATTGCTTATTGAGAATGCATCAATAGTGAGGGCATTCAAAATTACTGCTGGGTACAAGATATACTTTTCAAAACACTGAAGCCAAACATAGAGTCTTTCAAACCACATTAAATGGGCGACATCTGAAAGAAATACAAAAACCACTCAGAACAGCCACTGACCAAAATATTTTTCTTTAAGTACAGATAATAATAATGATAATAAGTAATATTCCCCCCTTTTAACTTAAAAGCTGCTGATGAAGAACTCTAGATCTCAGATATGATATACCAATTTTCTTTCCAGGCAGCAATTCTTAGCTTTGCTTCTACATAATTCATAAATAATAATATACATATAGTAATATAGGTCAGCATCCTAATTTTTCAAGTCAATTGATTTCTTCATGTATAATTTACTGGAACCAATGAAATGAGCTGTCAGATAACATCAAGTCATCTCAGAGTAAGGAAGGGTGAAAAGTGAAGGATGAAGCATTGGAAAAATCCCACGGGACTACCTCCTTTTAAGCATGGGTTCACTTCAGTGGCCGGGGCTGGTGTCTGGGCTTTCCCCTCTCTCTTTATCTTTCCATCTACAGTCAAATCCCTGGGCAATATATGCAAATAAGAGAAATCCGATTCCCAAACCCCTGCCACTGTGAATCTAGTACATTTTTCTTCATGCTCAAAACAAAGAAAGTGCCATAGTGAGAAAGGTTTATTCCCAGGAAGGGCTGAAGGTGTTAAGCCAGACCCATCTGGGTTGGCATTCCCTCTACCAGCCACTAGCGTGTGACCTTGAACTAGTAACTTGGTCTTTCTGCCCAGCTAGCGCTTCTCTGTGGGGTGGAGGAGCAGCTGGTCTCACTGGTCATGGCACCTTAGGCCGCACCATCTCGGTGGGGAATTACTT
Source organism: Carlito syrichta (assembly GCF_000164805.1). Classification (NCBI taxonomy): domain Eukaryota; kingdom Metazoa; phylum Chordata; class Mammalia; order Primates; family Tarsiidae; genus Carlito; species Carlito syrichta. Next base: position 194,992 of record NW_007231901.1, on the reverse strand, counting down.
CCTCCCTGCCTTAAGTGTGCACAACGAGAGCCTGGCTCTTCTCTGCTTCATACAGCAAAGGGGAGAACGCAGCAGGTTCAGGCCCAAGGTCCTCAGGTAGGCCCATCCCATTCCCTGCCCCATGCCCTCTGTCTGCCAGTAAACGGCAGGCTGCGGAGGCCCCCTTCCTCCCC
>NW_007231901.1:147700-194796 GCF_000164805.1 Carlito syrichta | reverse complement strand
TACCACCACCACCCCCCTTCCACCGGCAGAGAGCAAGCAAATTAACCAGCTCTGCTGAGGGCTCCATTCTCTTCACGGCAAATCTCAAAGTCTAAATCTGCAAAGGGGCAGGGCAACTCCGTGACACTTTTGGAACCACATTCTTTAACAACTTATCGTTTAAAACAACTCTACCCCAATAATCTATGATAAAAACAAGAGAGCTATGTAGCTTTTACGTTTTTGGGTTGCCCAAGAACAACCGGCAAAGGAGAAACAGTTCGCACTCAGAAAATGGGTTTTCCCCTCCAGGTCTCTTATCAAGGATCAGAAGACAAGCTCCTGTTTCCAGCCAACTTCACTTGAACTTTCTATAGAGGATCTCAGGAAGCAACACGCAACACACACACACAGGCATGCACACACAAATTGGAAACTGGTATTTGGCTTTCTTCTTTATATGGCTTGTATTTCTATTTAAGTATGTGTTATCTTTGTAACTCAAAACACAAATACCTTCATTTGACTAAAAATATAAAGAGAAATTTGGTGTCTTACTTGAAGAGAGTTCATTCGAATAGGACAAGAGGAATGGTGAGAATGTGAGAATAGACAGAGTGAAACTTCTTCATGATATGGGAAATAAAGTACGAGAACACATACCCCAACAATCAACCACAATAAATAGAAGAGAGAAGGACTGAAAAACTAAAAGAAAAAAAAGAAGAAATGTTAATGACAAATGAAACAGGAAGAAAGAGTGGGAAGAGAATAAAGTTCAAAGAGTAAGGATGTTGGGCAGGAATTCAACTTTTGGGTCTTCTTAATGGGCAATGTAGAAAGTTTTATGGAGTAGACTTATAAATGTGTTATTCCATAAAATTTTTTATACATAATTAGTAAAACCTAGGTATATTATACATTTTGCACATAGACTAAAGGATTTTAATCTTTTGTGAAAGTATATGAAAATTTTAAAAATATATATCCTTAAGGCCCGTCTTCACAAAATCATGAATTTTGCAGCAACCTGGATGGAACTGGAGTCTATAATACTGAGTGACATCTCACAGAAACAAAGATCTGAGTATCACATGTTCTCACTCATATAGTGGACCTTGAACATCCATCGTAATACTATAAAGAAAAGAACTGACAGTGGTGGGAAACTATGGGGGGGAGGGGAAGGGAGGTGGGATTAAGGGTAGTAATATCTCCCTGGGGACGGGGAAACACCCCTTATCAACAAGGGTGCCTGAACGAAGCATATTTGTATACCTAACCCTTAACTGTACCCCATAATATCAAAATTTTAAAAATTGAAGGAAAAAAAAAAAAGACCTGTCTTCCATTTCCTTCCAACAAATGCCTTTGACCCTTATTTTCTAAAGAAAATAAGATCTACGAGGCACAGATAGCCTCCTTTCCCATTCCATCAACTACAAACTCATCTATATTCACATTCACCTTCTAGGGCTGAGCCCCACAGTGCCTTGGATCCCATGTCTGTGTCATCTGGGTTCAGTAGCCACTCCCCTGCCTTATCTCTAGCTCGTTCCTAGGACAAGTGGCAAGATCCCATTCCTCATGGAAAACTCAATTTCCACCCTGCAACTCTTTCAGCTCACTCTCTCCTGTTTTGAACAGTAAGCTTCTTGGGAAGCTTGTTCATGTCCGATGATTCCACTACTGTGTCTCCCATCTACTTGCTGCGACTTCTGCTCCTAGGATTTCCTGCCCTAAATTGCACATGGCAGAACCTTCGTGACCTTCTGACTCTAAAACTGATACTTCTCAGCCTATCTTACTGGACCTTTCTGATGCATAAAACATCTTTGATCCTTTCTTCTTTTTAAAGCTTTCTCTGAGCTAGCTTCCCCCTCCCACCAAGTACCTACTTTCACACTACTCTCCTATTTTCTCTGTAGGCTACTCTTCCCTTACCCCTGGTCATTTGCTTTCCTTTTCCCTCTTTACTGTGTTTCTCATGTTATTGAGTTGATATCATCCATACCCATAAATTTAATTATTACTTCCATGCTGATGACACTCAAATCTGTAACTCGATCTCCATCTCTCTCCTGCACTCCAGATCTAAATATTCAACTGAATAGCTGCAACTGATGTCCAAAAGGAACCTTCAAATACACCTTTCAGAAACTGCACTCTGTCAATCTCTACACATCTTCTCTTCCTTGAACATTCTTGCATTCACTTAGCTATTCAGGCAACAAATCTTTATGTCATTCCTAAATCCATTCTTCTCATTTCATGTTGAAATAACCTGGGGACAGAGTTGAAAAGCACTGTTCTAGATTGGTGATTCTCAAACTTCACTATGCAAATAAATAAGCTGTTAAATTGAAGAATCTGATCCATTAGGTCTAAAGCGGAGCCAGACATCCTCCATTTCTAATAGCTTCCAGGTGATGTGGATATTGCTGGACCTCATGTAGTCCTTTGAGAGACAGGGCTGGCAGTATCAGCATCCTCTGGGATGTGATTAAAATGCAGACTCTCAGATCCAATCCTGGACCCACTGAATCAGAAATTCTGTGGGATGAGCCTAGTAAGGCAATCTACGTTTTAAGAAGCCCTATAAATGATTCTGATACATGCTCAAGGTTGAGAACTACTATTCTAGATGATCTCCCTCTATATCTACAACACTAAAATATGTTGATTCCATGTGCTTACTCTTTGAATATCTATCCCTTTCTTTCTTTTTTTAAAAAAATTTTTAAAGTTGTGGGGTCCAATTCAGGGTTAGGTATACAAATGTTCATTATGCAGCTACCCTTGTTGATGAGGTATCCCTTCCTTTCTATCTTCAATGCTCAGAATTTTTTTTTCTAAAAAAGTATAATTGTCTTTCACCCAGATAAGCTTTTTCTTTCCTAACCGTGTCGCTTGTATACACTGGATCCCCTTCCTTCTTACCTATGTAAGGACTTTTCTCTCGTTACTGGATCATTCTCATCAGCAAACAAATATGCTATAATAACATATTCCATCCAAAAAAAAACCCTCTCTTGGCCCTAAATTTCCTTTCAGACATTGGTTATTTTCCATGTATCACCCCATTTCTTTGCTCCTCTTTATAACAATTTCTCAAAAAATTTTGGCTACATTCACTTTCTCCTCAACTTTATCTCACTTTCTTTTCTAAGTCTACTTCAATCAGAGTCTCACCAAAAACCTCTCCATGAAACTCTTTTGTTAAGGCCACTATGACCTGCACATTGCTACATTCAGCGGTCAATCTCATCTCTCATTTTACTCAAACTCCCAGCAGTGTTTGACCTGGCTAAAAACTTTCTTCTTGCAACACCCTACATGATCATGTCAAATCTCATGGCTTTAAGTACTGTATGCTGATGACTACCAAAAATATCTCCACCTACAATCTCTTTTTGGAATTCAAATAAGTATATCCATCTATCTGTGCGGCATCTTATGAATGTCTGATAAGCACCTTGAGCAAAGGTCTTCATTCCACGCTCTCTCATCTAAACCTACTCCTCCCAGTGTTCACCATTCATTCATTCCACAAATCATTAGTGAACATCAATTACGTGCTAGATTTTTTGAGGCACATGGGATAATTAGTGCCTAATACATAATCCCTGCCATCATGGACCTATAGTCTAATATAGACAATGAACTATTAACATAATAAATATGTAAATTGCATAGTATGTTAGAAGGTTATGGGTAGTGAATGCTATGTAAAAGAACAGAGTAGAGAGAAAGGATCAAGACTGGGGTAGCTCACCTCGGTTATAATGTAAAAGAAGATGATCCTGGGAGGCATAAGTGAAAAGGTGATGTTTGAAAAGCAGGATGCCACCTGAACATCATCTCATTATATGGCGCCAACCAATCACCTAGTTTTTAGTACAAAATCCTTGCCCTACTCTTTTGTTCACACCTTATCTATCCAGCATATATGTCTGTCTTATTGGCTCTACCTTCAAAATCTATCCCAAATTCAAGCACATCCTGCTTCCTGTGCTGCCATCACTCTGGTGCAAGTCATCATCATTTCTGTCCTAAAACTCCTTGTTTCCTTTAGTGTCTCCATACCTCCAGTTTCTGATACAACCAGCAGCCAGAGGGATATTTTTTCACCTATCACAAAATGTCCAGTGGTTTTCTAATTATAACAAAAATGGTGGCAAATGAATTTGACTTAGTTGATCTCCAAAGAGGCATACTTCCCTTAGTTTAAGTTGGCGTTAAAGAGTGGCTGCCCAGCTGAGGGTTACATTTCCTGGTTATTCCTTATATATAGAAGATGCAAACAACTCATTCTTGCCACCAAAATGAGAGCAGATATTATATGTGTCACCTCCAGGTGGAGGTGGGTAAGTACTGAATGCATGATCCCCCATGCTTCTTCCTCCCTCTGTCTGCTGACTCAAGGATGTTAGGAGTCAAGGGTGACCCTGAGACCACAGTATGATGAATCCATAAGATGGAAGAAGCTTGGTCCCTAAGTCACTATGGCCCTCCATTGTGCAAGGGATAGTCAGAAGAGAAGTCTTTGGAACAAATTACCTGTGGACTTCGCATAAACAAGAAATAAGCTTTTGGTGTGTTAAACCACCAAGATTTGGCAGTATGTGCTACAATATTTAGCCTCCTCCTGCCCTGAATAATACATAATCTACAGTCTAAAGTCTAATTCCATATCTTAGAAGATCCTAAAGGATTTGGTACCTTTTTATCTTTACAGTCTTATTTCCAACAACTTTCTTCATAACTCTTATTCAGCTTGCTGAACTTGGGGATGCTCCCTGAATCCTGTTTTTAAGATTTTTTTTTTTAGTTGGGGTCTCACTCTGTCCCCCAGCTAGAGTGCAGTGACACTGCTCACTGCAGCCTCAGCCTCCTGGGCTCAGGAGATTCTCTCACCTCAACCTCCGAAGTGGCTAGGACTACAGGTAAGAGCCACTAGGCCAGGCTAATTTTTTTTTTCTAAGAGATGAGGTCTTGCTATGTTCCCCAAGCTGGTCTTGAATTCCTAGGCCCAAGTCACCCTCCTAACTCAGCCTCTCAAAGTGCTGGGATTACAGGCATGAGCCACCATGTCCCGCTTCCTTGAATTTTAATTATGCCAAGTCTTTCCCTTTCAGGAGCTGTGCATGAACTGTTCATTCACCTGGAACTCTCCTCTTCACATGTGTTCATGGCTCACTCCCACACAGTCAGGTCTCTGGTCGAGTGTCATATCCTCAGTGGGTCCTCTCCTGACCATCATATCTAAAATAGCCTCCTCCATTGTCTATCTATCTCTTTACTCAAATTTATTTTTTCTTTATAAAACACATCTCTATTTGACATCTTCTTTGTGTAGTTAGTTGTGTGTTTATTTATTGTCTGCTTTCCTCACTAAAGTGTAAGCCCTATGAGAGCAAGGACAGCTGGTACCCCCATTGCTGACATAGTAATCCCTCAATAAATATTTGCTGAGAAAATGAGTGAATGGTCTCCTTAGTTCCAGCTTCTTTATATGCCCTCTGTTCTTCTGTCCCATGGCCACCAAAAAGCTGCTCGAAATGCAAATCTAACCATGGTATTTCTGTTGCTAATGACCTTCAATAATTCTCCACTGTCTCTATCTGTGCATTCCAAGAACCTTAACATGGCACATAAGGCTCCCATAGTCTGCCACTTTACAACTCTCTAGAGTTATCTTCCCTCAGTTTTCCACTGACATTCTATACTGAACCATATATAGTTACCTGAATTAGTCATACTGGATTCTTAGAATCCTTTTTGTTGAACTTTTTTACATGCAGAAACACACTCCTATGAACTGTGTGTGTTTCCGCATGAACTATGCCCCCAGCACCTTGATTAATAAGCATCCTCAAAGACCCCCATGCCTGCTGACAGTTACTGCCTCACCAGAAGACCACCACCCAGCCCTGAACACCCATCTTTGGTTTTGCCTACTATTCTCTTGTGTCTTTTGCTCAATATTATGTTTGTGAGATTCACCAATATTTGTGTAGCGGTAGTTCATTCTCACTGCTGTATCAGGATTTATTATGTGAATATAGTTTATTCTTCCAGTCTGCTGTTGATGGGCCCTTGATGAGAATCTAGTTTATGTGATTATGAATACTGCTACTATAAACAAACTCTTGTATGTGACTTTTGGTAAACATATGTGTGTATTTATATGGAGTATATAACTAGGCATGGAATTGCTCGGACATTAGGAGTGCATACAGTAAGCTTCAGTAGATAATTCCAGACAACTTTCCAAAGGGATCATGACAATTAAGACACCCGCCAACAGTGCAAGTTCCACATACTTGCCCAAATGCTTTCTCTCTTCTTCATTATTGCCATGTTGGTGGGTGTTATGGTATCATATTATGGTCTGACTTTACATTAACAGGATGACTAATACACTTGGGTACCTTTTCATATGCTTACTGACCATTTGGATATACACTTTTGTGAAGTGTTTCTCCGTTTCTCTTGCCTGGTTCTTTTCCTTACTGAAATATATCTCTTTTTCTTATTGATTTTTCAGATTTCTTTATGCATCCTAGGTATGAGTCTTTAGCCAGTGATGTGTATTGAGAAAATCTCCCATTTTATGGTTGGCTTTTCACTCTCTTAATAGTACCTTTTTGTAGAAAATACATACATAATTTTAACATGTTCCAATGTCTCATTTTTCCCCTTTATGTCCTTTGGTGCTGTCTTTAAGAGAGAAACATCATGACCACATTATATTGTTTTCCTCTAAGATCCTTATAGCTTTTTCTCTCATACTTAGATCTGCAAACTGTCTAGAATTGATTGCTGTTTATAGTATAAGATAGAGGTCAAGACATTTCTTTTCATGTTGATGTCTGATTGCCTGCCATCATTTATTAAAAATAATTTCTATACTCAAAAGTATATTCATTCACTCAAAACTGCAGTGATGGTTTATATGCCTTTATATGTGTTGGGTGCTTTCCTGAAATGCCTTTCAGTCTTTCCTGCTTGAGAAACTCCTAATCTTCTTACAGGCCCTAATATTTTACCTTCTGGAGATGCAGGGACTCCTGACCCCCCTGCTCTCTGTATAGTCACTACCAGTCAGACTTACCACTGACACTGTTTAGAATTGTCAACACATGATGATGATAATAAAAGGAGTGACTTTTAATTGGCATTATCATTGTTTTAATAAATCATGCTCCCCTTTTCTGCCTGCTCTTGGGCAGACCCCTACTATTTGTCCTCCTGTGGTGCTCTACCGCAGTGCCATGTATCAAGTACCCATCAGACATCTGCCAGAAACCAAGACGGGCGTTCTATATATACAGGCTGAGCATCCAAAATTCAAAACACTCCAAAATGTGAAATTCTTGAGGATCAATGTGATGCTCAAAGAAAATGCTGATATTCTACAATCTGAAAAAAATATGAAATGCCAAACATTTCTAGTCCCAAGCATTTTGAATAAGAGATACTCAATTTGTATCACGTCTAGTTTCAAGGCAAAGAATGTATTTATTTATTCCTTCATGCCATCACTGTACATTGTGAATTCTATAATTCCAGTACCTATCATAGCATAATATTCATGCAAATATTAATTTCCCACTAGATTTTGAATCTGTCAAGTGTAGGTACTCTGTCTTATTTGGTTTACTACTTCAAGTGCCTAGCAGAATGACTAGCATGGAGTTGGGGTTCAGTAAATGTTTGTTTATTATCTTATTTTTAGTAGTTGGGGAATTCTGGATAATTAAACTGAACAGAGGTATTTGAAAAAAGCAGCCCCTTGGAATTACTTTTTTATTACAAAACAAAAAACTCTCTAACTATAGCATATTAAACAACATTTCCTATTTTAATCTCTCAAAGCCCAGTCAGTTACTATTAGGTTTCCTTCTATACAAAATTATTTTTTTCTGATTTCTCAATTTATAGGAGATCAACATTGTCAGATTGAGGTCATCACATCAAATGCAATTCAGCTCGCTTATAAAAATACATTAATAGAGTGCTATCAACATTTGTCACCAATTCGGAGAGACATGACAACCTCAGATAGATTCCTGCAAAAAATGCAAATGAAGATAAATACAAGCCCACCCATCTCCAGTGCTGTTAGAAAAGCATGTGAATTAAAGGAAACATTTGAGTGGCTCATCACTGCAGGATAACCAGGGCACCATTTAGATAGGGGAGGGCCAGCCAGGTTTTCAAAAGCTTGTTATATTTACTTTTCAAAAATGATACTTTCCAGTAAGTAGACTGTTTTGAGTGAAGGGCATTCTGTTGTCTGACTCCAGTGCTGGCAGGCCCTGCATTCAAGAGTGACAACATATATGGAGACTGGCTGAGGCCCTTGACTTTTAACAGATGATAACTGAATCTCTAGTTAGAAGCAATGCAAGATGATAGCTATAAGGAGCTCTGTGTCGGACTTGGGAAGGGAAAACTAACTTCTAGAGAACTAGACACTAGTTCATTCTTAAGTTACCTTTACTATTTTTAAATAGAACCCTTGTAGTCACAAAAAGGGTGGAGCTAGAATCCAGGTTGAACTGCATAATTCAGCTCTGCTTTACTACCTGAGGTCCTGCAAGGGAAATGACAGTGACAACCTCTGACTTCTAAATGTAATATAAAAGCTCCCATATGCCTTCCGGTGATTAATTCTGAATTTCTAGTCGAGAGGACAGCAAATGCGTTTACAATGTGCGCACGCCAGCAAGCACGGCTATGCACACCATCTATTCAGGGAAACAACATGTTAGGTAAAGAGTCATCCTAGGGCACAGTTTTTCCGGCAGGTGTCAAGTACAACATCTGGCCAAAACATGAATGGGAAAGGGTGTGAAAAGGAGTTAAAATAAATACCTAGGCTCAATAGAGTAGAGAGCAAATCCCAGAGATCACTGAGTCCAAATTTTTGACTTCAGGTTGTGTTAACCCTGCATTTTGACAGAAAATTAATTTCTCTTTATTTCTTTTTATTGATTACTAATTTCACTTTAATTCTTACCTATCTTAAAATCTTTCCACCAAGCAGGTGAAATTTATTCTAGTGACATGCTTTAGTTTCTAGATAAAGAAAATACTTAACAGAAAAATGAAACTCGTACTGACTGTTAATAGATAGCAGTAGAGGGGAACAAACTGAAAGAAGAATAATAAACTAGGAGGAAGTAAAAACAAAAATGTAAGTTGGTAATTCTGATTCTCAAAGATTAAGTTTAATCTCATCTTATAGGGCAACTGTGAAAGACTAGTAAAAAGTAAAGCTTGCAAATGCAATAACATGGCAAATATGTTTCCTAAGTCCCCAAATTGTCTCACAGTTCATACTAAGCCAAGTTAAAAAGAAAAATCTTTGCAATGATACTTTAAAACTGCCTTTCTGTAATGTCCTGAATATGCAAAGAGACCATAAAAAGACATTAGGTTAGCATTATTATTTCTCTTTTCTCTGGAATATTAGGCCCTTGAGAAAAAGAATACAAACTAATTATGCCATTTACAAGCTTATATATGACTCATTACAATTGCAAGCTTTAAATTTTCTTAAAGGGTTTTCAAGTTGTATTTTATTTAGATGCCTTATGCTGCTAAAATAAGCTATTCTTAATAATTAAAAGTTAATCAAAAATCCTCAGGATATCTCTAGCTTTAGGAAGACAACCTTCACCAATTTAAGTTTTGAATTAGGATATAAGCTGCAAGGATACAAGGCTTCCCGCTGTATAGGGGCCGCACGCCTTCCAATGGGGTTGCAGCTCGAGCCAAGTAGCTCTGGTCACCCCCTGATGACTAGGGCAGAAAGACCCTGCAAAATGCAATGAACATATCTGGGCTGTTAGCATCCTTTTATTATAGACAACTGCTTTTTTTCTACCAGCTCTTCTTTTTTCTCATGCTCATCTTTCCTGCCAGATCAAACCTCAGACTGCAAAGTCCTTAGTACTGATGTGTACACATGTTGTTTATTCTCTCCAAATAGGCTTCCCTTCCAAAACCAGTAGCATGGATTGAGGGTAATCGTTCTTAAATGTAAAGGAAATCACATCACCCTGCTGCCCAAAGCCCTGGATCTCTAAGTAGGATAAATACATGGCCAGTGATTTTTCCTTTACCAAATGAACTAATTTAGGACTACCTGTGCCTTCTCTTGTCTGGAATCATATTCCCCCACTTTGAGAGCTAACCCCCCACTTACCCTTCAGGTCTCAATATAAATGTCACTTCCTCAAGGACCCTTCATTTTCGCTCAGATCTAAATGAGCACTCCTTTGTCCTCCCTGCCAGGCCCTGTACTCTTTGTACTCTGTGTGGTGGATGTCCTTCTCTCCAGAGGGTACAACTACAACCAGTAGGGCCTGGGCCTCCTTTCTCGGTCACAGTATTCAGCACTGGGACCCCAGTGCATGTCAGGAAACACACCTGATTCATTCCTTGATGAATAACTTCATTAACTAAAGAAGACGCTTAGTAGAACAAAGTCTGAGGAGAAGCTGGCTTTCCCCCAGAGTGAGTGCCGATGGTTTTTTGTAGGGGCATGAAATGTACTCCTGACAGAGCATTTGGTTTTTTTAGAACTGTGCCCTCCTACACCCCAGCATCCCACACAGCCCCTGGCATGGGATGGGTATTCTCTTTTTAAATTTTTCAAATAAGTCCTTCTAGGAATGATGGGTACTCTGAATTAATAAACATCATCAGGTTCAACATCATGGTAAACTTCTCAAAGAAATACAAGGTGGAGAACAGCAACATTAGAGAATCAGAATATTAAAGTTTACATTTTTCCGGGCTCGGTGGCTCAGCCTGTAATCCCACACCCCGGGAGGCTGAGATGAGTGGATTGCCTGAGCCCGTGGGTTCGAGACCCGCCTGGGCAGGCGAGACCTAATCTCTACAATAAATAAAAAAAATTAGCCGGGCGTGGTAGTGTGCGACTGTAGTTCCAGCTACTTGGAAGGTGGAGATGGAAGGATCGCCAGAGCCCAGCAGGTCGAGGCTGCGGTGGCCGGGAGTGGCCACTGCACTCCAGTCTGGGTGACAAGAGTGAGACTCCAACTCAAAAAAAATACATAAATAAAGTTTACATTTTTCAAGGAATAAAACTTTCCCTTGTCCCTTAGTGGGTTTTCCTTTTTCTCTTCCCCAACCAAGGTTATATAACTTGACCTATATTTTCTTGCAGTGCTATTCTGGTTTCTTTCTTTCTTCTTCTTTTATTATTTTTTTAAAACATTTTAAACTTTCAATACATCTGGAATTTCATTTGATACAAAATCTAACTCAACTTAAAAAAAAATGTTTAGCCCATCTCCCCAAACCATCCCACTGACTTTTTTTATTAGTTCAGTGGGAATAAAAATGTACCATTCACTTTTCCTCAAAAAGACAGAAAACTTGGCAGAATCATTGTAATAATGTGTTTTTTCTTCTTGATAGAAAGGTTCTCAATGAACACCAAACCATATTTAAAACAGAAGAAAAGCTATTGAAATCATGTATTTTTTTTTTACATGAAGAAGGTTAGCTCAACATTTTCACATGAAGAGGGTTAGGAGAAACTCTGACATAGACTCACGATGGCCACAAGGTGAAGGTACTTCTTATGAGAACAGCCATCTTGCAAAAGCAAGAATAACGTTCTTAATTCTTTCTGCATCCTCAACACCTAGCACAGTGCCTAGGACCTAGCAGTGCTCAATAAATATCCAATTTAGAAAATGAGAAATCCTCCCCCAAGTAAAGTGTGATTTGTATGTATTTGTATGTTACTTAAGTCTCAAGGTTACTTTAAAACCCTGTTTCTACTTTCCGCAACACCACCATATATTATCCTATCATATATTGCTATGAGGATTAAGCTACTTCAGATAAAATTCCAGCAGATCTACCTTAGGGAGACTGAGTCGGGCCTCACTACAGCAGCCACACCAACGGTGGCTGAGAACTGAGATCATCCCTCAAAATGCGCTGCCTAACCCTTCCCAAGCATGTCGTTCTAACACAGCCCAAAGGCACGGCGGGGCCATCCTGCGTATCTCATGTGCTGCATGTTAAAACTTCCTGACTTTTAGTGTCAGTTTAAAAAATACTCCTCCAACTACTGACCATTTTTAAATTTCCACATTGTGCTAGATTTATCAGCAGTTTAGAAGAATCCCAGTGAGCACTTGGGCAAACACCCTGTGGTCGGGGGGCTGGAATCTGAGGTTGGCAGCTGACCATTGAGCTCTATGCCCAAGTCCTGTCCTTCTTAATGCTGGCCAGGCTTGGCCTGTGCTGCTCTAGGCCTCCCTCTGCCTCTCTCCTCTTCGTGCAGAGATGACTAGATTTCACTTTTCTTTCCTGCTGCAGTGTGAGCCTGGCTTCACTGCCAAGGTCCTGCTCACACCTCCAGCCTCGTGGAGACTGACACAGGAAGATAAGTTTCCCAGTGGACTAGAGGAGATCAGCCAGAGCATGAGAGTGCCCAGTGGGGAGGAAGAGAAAACGAGGGGGAAGAGAAGGTGCAGGAAAATAATAGCAGCAGGGAGAATAATTAATAAAGCAGGATTCCAACTGACAGGCTATTTTTAAAAAATCAGCTCTAAGTCATTCAGTTGGCACTCAAAATGCACTTTTTCATGCAAGCATCACAGTACATGACAACCATGTAACTCTGCTAGTACCAGCTCAGTTCATGCTTCAAACTATTCTAGTCACTTTGAGTTAAAGAGGCTATGGAGAGCTTTCCAAGTCTCTAACTACCTCCTGAAGCCAATATCTTTTTTTATGTGGGGGAAAAGGGGGGGGGGCTAAGAAATATACCTCTCCTCTTCTAGTCATAGCAAAGACAAGACTTTTCCAAAGACTCCAGAAAGTATTTGTTCTGAAATCAGACAATGCAGCTTATATCACATTCTTTTAACTAGCACTATATATATTTCAAGGGACCTTTTTATATATTATTGGGTTTAATTGAAGCACGATGGAAATTCTGTGAACCAGGTCACTCAGATAGCACTATCACCTATTGACATAAATGTCAAAACTCTAAGACACATTCATCCAGATTATAAAGGGCCACCAACAGCTAGCACAATTCATGAAGCAAGGCACAAAACAAGGTAAAAAATAATGAGATTTCAAAACCCTAGGGAAGAGGAAGAAGGTGCACTTATGAAGTGATTTCTGCCTGCCAAGGACCATGCCAAAGGCTTTATATTTCTTCTATTGATTAATTTCACAAATAATCTAGCAATCCCCAGTTGCAGATGACAAAACTGAATCATAATGGCTAAACACAGCTAATATGTGACAGAGCCTGAATTTGAGTTCACATAGTCTTGTCCCAGAGCCAGCTCTCTGGGCTATGACACTATAATTCCCTTTTAAATTTTCCAAAAGTTTCCTGCAGGGAAAAACCTAATCACATACAAAGGACCAAGAGTCAGAAAAACAACAGACCTTTCAACAGCAGCAGTGAAAGCTGGAAGACAATGGAATGATGCTTTAGAATTCTGAAAGAAAAATATTTACAACCTGGCAGGAAATGCACTACAAGCTATCCATTAAATGCAAAGTAGAATAAAAAAACTTTTAGAGGAGATTTCAGGAAGTTTCATTCTCATAAACCCTTTCTTAGGAGCGCCTGTTCTTGGGAGTGCCTGAAGGATGTGCTTTGCTTCAAGACAGGAAGTAAACAAAGACCACAGGAGGTTCCAGGAAGGAGCTTGGGAGGGTGCATGGAGCTAATACACTATTTGACATGTTTGTCTGTGTGGAAAACTGGAATGAGAAACACTTCACATAGCTATTGGAAAGGCTAGTAAATACAAAACAAACATTTGAATAAAAATAAAATAAATAATAAAATATGGTATACTACTGGACTCAGAAGTGAACACTTAGACTTAACAGTAAAAAAAAAACCACTGAGTGTATGTTCAACAAAAATATTATAACTATATTCAGAGAAAGGAAAAATGAAATATTAATGCATAGTAAGAGAGAGAAGAGAGATAAATCCTCATCTTTCATAGTAGAAAGTCCATAGACAAATAAATCTGAAATACCAAAAAGTAGAAGAGCGTGTACATTATTATTATTTGGGAGAATTATGGTAAGTACCAGAAGAGATATTTAAAGCATAGAAAATAAATTTTTCTGGACAGAGAAAATCCGAGATGGGGTGGGAGGGTAGAGTTGACAGAGGTCTGATACTTTTCATTATAACTTGTTCTATGTGATTTTTAACAATAGATATTGCTTTGATATAAATGAAAAATAAATTTAAAAAAGAAATGTCTCTTAGAACCATGTCTATCACATGCAGAAACCAATCTATCTACAAATAGACAGAAAAGATTCATTAAAACACAAAGTAAATACCATTTGAGAATTACAAATTTGGGACTCATTAGTGAATGTTTTATAATCGCAAATTTTTAAAGTTACAATTTAAATGAGATTTTCAATAAATGTGTTTTATAATGTATACAATCCTTTATTCATTTATTCTAATGACTCCAAAATTTATAACTTAAGTTATTCTGCAGCCAGCAAGCCTTTCAGTACTATACACAGGTATACGGGAGTCCTTCAAACAACCTTTATCTCAAGAAGCTTTTTCTATCCACATCAGCCTAAAAGAATCCCTTCCACTGGCGAATTTACAAAGCACTAATCATTCATTTGTTCATTCAACCAATATTTACTGTATACTGACCATGCACCAGATGTTAAATCAACATTTAATTATATAATTCTATATATGTTGTATTTTATATGCTTATCCAATCACTTGGAACGGCTTACCCAATAAAATTGACTGTAAGCTCCTTACTTAGGGTCTGAGCTTTCCATTTCTCTGTATTTCCTGCAGGGCAGAACACAGTGCCACACCCACATTACCATGTGCAGATAGCAATCATGATTCTTCTACTGTGGCCTAGCCATAGGTTTATTTCCTAGATCATAAGATATTTGATGACAGAAATCATGTCTTCGTCATTCCTGTGTCACAGGCTCATGGGGCTTGGCATTATGCAAGAACTCAATACTTATTTTTTGAATGAATAGTGTGTTCATAAATATTTTCTGAGTAAACAAATGTGTAAAAGAATGAATTCCAATAATGGAATTATTCTCTCTCTATCTTTTAACTCAATTAAAATTTTAAAAATTTTTATTGTAAAGTGTGGGGTGCAAGTGAGGATTTACTACATAAGGAAGTTGCATGCAGGTGAAATGTGAGCTTCTAGTGAAACCTCTCGCTCCCTGATAGTGTACCCGGTAGAGTACAGACATTTAATCAGAGCACTTCAATTTATTTTAAATTTGTAAAAGCCAAGAATTACAATACAGAAATTTTACTTTGGAAGATCATGAAAAAAATGTGTCCTAACCCCATTATTTGCTTTTCAAAATAACCCATTTCCTCTGGAAAGTTCTGACACAAAATAAATTTTCAGACAGAACAGACCCAACTTTTTACTCCTTTACAACAGGAAACAACTGATGAAATCATTTATCTGGAACCATCATCATAATTAAGAAAAACAGGCTTGTTTTATTTTCTAAAAATACAGTGTTCCTTTAACATTTAGCTTCAAAAAGTCCATACTTGCCTGTCTGTCGTGCTGTCTACTCTGTCATGTTCAGCGTGATTAACTAAGATTGGTAGAAAATATGATAAATTTTTTTTTTTTGAGTTGGAGTCTCACTCTGTCGCCCAGACTGGAGGGCAGTGGCCGCTCCTGGCCACCGCGACAAATTTTTTTTAAAGAGCGACTTCACACATGCCCATTAATATAACTCAGCTATGCCCACATGCCCATGATTTATTGGACTGCTGAACTGTACTAAAAGTGATAGAATCTTATTCTCTTAACTCAAAATGGGTGAAACAACATGTTGGGATGAGAGGATAAGATGTATTTTAAATAAATCAGTCTCAAAGGCAAAGAACTACCTTGACTGAAAATATATGTTTCAGTTTTCAGTCTTCAGCTTCCGTTGTAATATCTATTTCCATTTATCATAGTCTGATTTTGTATCAAAATTAATTTGGCATCTCCACATTCTACCAAGTAGAAGTACATACCCAAAGTATGCAAAAAGGAAAGTACACATGTAGGAAGCTCATGTGTCAAGTTTAAAGTTTGTTCCTGAGTACACAGAGTGATGATCTGCACATTAAATGCAGTACAGTGGTTGTGAACCTCCCTCTATGCCAGGCACCATGGCAGGAACTGCAGAAGCACGCACTGGCAGGCATGAAGCTCACCGTCTTCTACCTTAGACGCTGACAGTCGTGAGCGGTGAATGTCACAGAAGGGAGGCTCAGGGAGCAGTGGGGAAGCTAGTCGGATTTCGAGAGTCAGAGAAGGACTTCTGACGGACAAAGAGAGCAGAGAGAACAAGGGTGGAGCGGAGTATTTGAGAAGCCACGAGACTGCCCAGAATGTATTGTAGCAAGTCTGCTTCAAACCAGGGATGAAAGCCTTGCAGTGCTAGCATGAGAAGATGGCATGGTGGACTTTACAGGTCTACTATAGCAGTAGCTGTGTGATCCTCCAAGGTAACGATGATCACAAAGATAGCCTGAGTCACATTTAGATTGTTCACAATCTGCCGGCCTGGACTGAGAGCAGCAGGAGTAGTGAGATGACCCAGGCTCCAGGCCCTCACCGGCCACAGTCAGTGGGAAGCAAGTTAAGCTCCTGGACATCTCTAGGGGTCCAGTTTCCACCTGTGTATAATGGTGGGATAGGATCACATGAACTCTAAGTCAGGGTTTACTGAGACCAGGTTTGCCTCATCTTATGTACTGGTTGCAGTTGACTAGAAACATCTGCTACTGGCCCCATTCTAGTATCTGTTCTCAGCAATGTCTGCCCTGGAACCACTGCGGTCTCAATGGTGTGCTACACACTTGCTAGTCCTGCACGACCCACCTTCCTTCCCAGTGACAATATTCTGTGCTCCTGTGAGAAAGCAGACATGAGTAGAGCTATCCCATGAAAAGTTGTGTGACCAGCCTGTTTCCTTTGCATGTTTTGTTGTTGATGGGAGAAACGGAAGTACTATACCTAAAAGACAGAAGGCCAGCCGGGCTCGGTGGCTCAGCTTGTAATCCCGCGCCTTTGGGAGGCCGAGGTGAATGGATCGCCTGAGCCCACAGGTTTGAGACCTGCCTGGGCAACTTGGTGAAGACCTCATCCCTACAATAAATCAAAAAACTAGCCGGGTGTGGTAGCACATGCCTGTAGTTCCGGCTACTCGCAAAGCTGAGGCGAAAGGATCGCCGGAGCCCAGCAGGTCGAGGCTGCGGTGGCCGGGAGCGGCCACTGTACTCCAGTCTGGGCGACAGAGTGAGACTCCAACTCAAAAAAAAAAAAAAAAAAAAAGACAGAAGGCCAGGAAGAAGAGGCCAGGGAACCCAGGACACAGATGGTACCAGAATGGCTAACTGGGCTTAAATCACTTCGCACAACCGTTTTTCAGATTTTGTGCTTTGAATTTTTCTCCCAACACACATCATTTGGAGATGGAATCTGTTTTTCATTATGTGCCTAATTTGTCAAACCTGTGACTCTTGGCTAGCTTTCAACCTTCTTATAAACAGCTTGTGTAGGCAAGTGAGAAACATCCGCGTGGCCCCTGCCTGACCCTGTGTGAGCAAGCATGGACTCCCCTGGCCTTCATCTGCCTCCAAAGACACAGAGGCCCAGTGCCACCCATGGAGAGGGAAGTCACAGGCACGCGTTCTTTACTTGTTCTCGAATCTTGTACTCAGAAGGCCATACCAGCTTGAAATAGCTAAGCAGTCCTAATTTAAATGGGACTCTATTAAATTCAGAGAAGAAAATAACTACACGCACGCACACGCACACACGCGTACACGCGCACACACACACACAATCCTGAGTTGTGAACTGCCCACTCTTATCTTTCATTGTTGAATTCCACAATCTCAACATCTCAACTGCCACAATAAGAGAAGTCCAAGCCTCGTCCATCTAATTTTCCTGTCCTTCAATTTGTCAAGTTCTCTTTCTTCACCCCAAGACATATAAATATGTATATATAAATATAGGAATAAGTATAGAACCAGGAAAAGATCCAAGGATAGATATGGATATAGGCCAAGGTCTAGGGTACAGATCAAGGTGTAGATGTCATATAGATACAGATGATAGAGATATGCGGTTCCCCAAGTTAAAGCTTCTTACCTCAAATCTCCACCAACTAACTTACCAATAATGTTAAAATAATAGACTCCAAAACACTCCACTAATTTCACCAAAACTTAGCCTTCTGAAGGTTCTGGCGGGAAGGGGAAATGTGACCTTTCATGCTTCAGAATTTCTGTAGAAACTAGCCTTTTCACTGGGCTTTGCTACACATCCACAAGCAGGCACCTTGCTGAGATAGGGACCTTTATCTACAAGGGGGCTGTAAAATCTACGAACCATTATCCACGGAACCTTTTCTGAGTTTATCTTCTTTCCCTCTCTAGAATATGAATAATAATTTGCATTTAAGTAGCACTTGAAGTTGTACAGATCATTGAAAGATGTACTATGCTGCTTGGTCCTTAAGCCAGCCCCTCACTTTGGAAGTGAGAGGAGTAAGTCTCTGTGGGAAGTGCAGCTGTGCTTCTAAACCCTAAGCTGGCTACAGGCCCAAAACAAGTCACTGTTTTCCTGCTTTGGCTGTTTCTAATTAAAACAGCTCTTGCCTAGAGATGCACTTTAGAGAAACCCTCTCTAGCCCCATTACTAGTCCTATGAGCACTCTAGCCCCATCACTGGTCCCATGATCAGAGGATGCTGGTCACCGCAGGGTAGCGGGGGCGGGGGGTGACAACACACGGGTATCTGGTCCACTATCAGGGGAAAGAAAGCCAGCTAGAAGCCCAAACTTTACCTGCAGGCAACCTACTTATGTAGTAAATCCTCACTTGTACCCACGACTCTAAAATAAAATAAAAAGAAACCTTCTCTACTTTGACAGCGTCTTCAGTGACTTTTGCCTCTTAGTTTTTAAAATTATCCCTCTCCCCCTGTCCCCCGGCCTTTCCTTTCATCACATCAATCTACTGAAATTGCTGGTGACAAACCTGGCTGAGTCCATTACTTTCCTTAAAGTCAGCAAACCTGGGTGCCCCTCACATACCTTTAAGCCTGGATGTAGAGATAACTAGATAACTCATTTAACAACTGAGAAGTTACAATGGGCTAAACAGTTCAATGCAGAATCAGCAGCCTCGGTGGTAGTTATGATCTGTGATCAGTAACTCTGAGATGTTTGAAAATGGAGGTCATTAGTCCTCTCCCATCTATTCAGGCATAGAGCAAAGAATCACAGAGCAAGAGAAGACCTAGCAGAAAAATGCCTGTGAGACTTCTTATCTAGAAGAAATCTATTTCTTATCTAAAGCTCTGAAACTGTCATGATTCCCAGGCTATCCCCAATCATAGCCAGAGACAGCCACGGGAGCTGCTAAGTCAATCAAGTACAAGTATAGGTGTAGGTCTAGGTGAACAAGGCACATTAAAGACAATGCAAGGTTGCAGGGTTCCTGAAAGGTGATGTTCATTCTCTGCTCCAACCCACCATTTCGTGATGGGGGTCGCATGGTCAAGTTATGCTGAAATAGCATAATCCTCAAGGCTCAATGATACAAATTAATTTTTGTGCAATACCAATAACCAACATTTTTAGAAAACGTACTTCTAATTCGCCACACTTCAACTTTCTTATTCTGATTGGTTAAAATATCTGGGAACAATATTATATACTCCAAGGACATACTCTCCTTTTTTTTGATTGTGGCAAAATATACATAATGTACCATTTTGGCTATTTTTAGTGTACAGTTTTGTGGCATTAAATACATACACACTGTTCTGCACTCTTGCTGGTTTAAAGTACTCCTGCCCCACCTTCTTTTTTCTTTTTAATGAGAGATATTTGACTCACCGCTCACTTCCCATTGATGATACTCCTTGTTTTTGAGGATGGGGTGTGAAATCCACATCCAGGGATGGTGCTTGCGGAGCTGAGGCAGTAGGTAATGTGTTACAAACCCCACGGTGCCAGCCAAGGCAAACAGCACGATGCTGAGGAACGGCTGCAATGAAAACAGACAGGATCTCATTATTTAGCCTACTGGATGGGGAGGATGTCCATGAATTATACATAACACCACTGTCTTTCCCCCTTATCCCCTTAAATAATAGAAAGCTAGATTCAGTTCTTATTTTAGGCCTCTGGAAATGTCTTCCATATACCATAAAACTGGTTCATGTGTTGAGAACCACTATGGTGGGCATGAAGAGTTAGCCTATGGAAGAACAGAGGCCGAGAGAATTCTCCCCAACAGAATACACCTCTTTATCTTTTCTTCTTTTTGTGTCATGGTCTCACTCTGTTACCCAGGTTGGAGTGCAGTGGCATTACCATGGCTCACCACAGCCTCCTGAGCTCAGGCAATCCTCCTGCCTGTCTCCCAAAGAGCTGGGACTACAGACATTCCCTCACTACACCCAGCTAATATTTTGCTTTCTTGTGGAGACAAGGTCTCGCTATATTGCCCAGGCTAGCCTCAAACTCCTAGGCTCAAGCAATCCTCTCGCCTCAGTCTCCCAAAGTGTCAGGATTCTAGGCATGTGCCAACATGGCTGGCATGGAACACATCTTTGAAATGTTCTTATGAGGAGAGGTGGAAGATAACAATGTAGCCATGGAGTTTTCATCATGGAAAGGAGAGTTCATCAATGTACACTATTCTTTTTTTTTTTTTGAGTTGGAGTCTCACTCTGTCGCCCAGACTGGAGTGCAGTGGCCGCTCCCGGCCACCGCAGCCTCGACCTGCTGGGCTCTGGCGATCCTTCCGCCTCAGCCTTCCCAGGAGCCGGAATTACAGGCGTGTGCTACCACGCCCGGCTGATTTTTTGATTTATGGTAGAGATGAGGTCTCGCTGCCCAGGAGGGTCTCGAACCCGCGGGCTCAGGCCATCCACTCACCTCAGCCTCCCAAAGGCGCGGGATGACAGGCTGAGCCACCGAGCCCGGCTTACACTATTCTTGTATTGCAACGGCATCTGTCTATAAGAACCATCAGCCAGAAATCCCATCTGGAGGTCTCCACTTTTGTTTTTCTAACTGAAAATTGTGTTCCAATAATCCTTTTGGCTCTGCGACCCCCATCTCACCCCTGACACGGTAACTCCTCTCTTCTCTACCCATGGCAGCGTGCCATTAGCCCATCTTGCCACTACTGCCTGTCCTTGCGATGGATTCCGCAAGATGTGCTGTTGCTCCCGCAAAAAACCTCCCCCGAGATAGGGGAAATGGGAAGGACAAAACAAGCGAGCCAGATCTGTGATGTGGACCAAATCGCTTCCTGGATGTAACTCTCCACAGTAAGTGGGTACGGTCCTGACACCTCTCAGCTGGCCTTTTGTGATCCCCCTCTGGCTCAGCTGTATGATAGCTTTGTCATGAAGGAGGAGGAGGAGGCAGGAAGAGCACGGAGTGGAGTGGATACGTACTCGCAACGACAGGAACACAGTGCTGGCGCTGACTGCAAATGAGAGGACAGCGAATACTGCGCAGATGATGAGATCCGATTTTAAGACATCCTTCTAGAGAGAGAAAACCGACGGTGAGGGTTGCTCCTCTTTGTTTCTCTCAGCAGCTCTGTGTCACCAGGCAAATCAGGTGGCAGGACGTTGACTTTGGATAGACTGCTCTTCCAGCCCATCACTTCCCTGACCTATTCCCAAGGGAACACACTGGATGGACTGCTCACTGGTTGCTTAGGGAATTTCCAGGAGATGAAGGTGGGGGTGGGAAGACCATGGAAAACAAGAAAGGGTTTCTACACGTGTAGGAGGCATGAGATTCTTTTCCACAAACTCAGATTGGATTCAAGATGTCCAGAGAACTCGCCAAAAGCACTTTAACTTATTAAGGTTTGAAAATGTCAGCAATGTGCTAGTGATCTCAAACTGGCTTTAGGGTGGCTTGGACTGTAACATGCCAACACCCTGGGTAAACCAAACAGAAGCCTGTTACACATTTCTTAGTGTTTTTGGACGACCGGGTGTTACATTGTTACTCACCAGTCAGACCAAGCAAAGGCCACTTCCAAATTTTTAAATATATTTGCGTTAGGTACACATATTATACGTAGATAATGAAATGTCCAGGAACTTGCTAATAATTTTCCACCACACAAAACTGTGGTGTTTTTATGTGCTAGGGAAAAACAAAGCAAAGTTAGACCCAAGAATGCTATTAATGAAAATATATAGAGGATGGTCTGTTGGTTCCAACGAGTCACTAGATCGCTGGCTAGCTGATCCAAAGGGGACACAAGGGACCATCAATTCTTTTATTTTTATAGAGGGCGGTTGGTTATTTATCATTTTAAGGTTTCACACTGCTACTTCAAAATTATTTATCATTTTAAGGTTTCACACTGCTACTTCAAAATTCTGAAACCACCAATACATTTATACCCCCCTAGCTCATACTGAAAAGGAATTACACCGCTGAAATCATTGCCCTGAATGTCATCTGCCAGAAAACTATACAAAAGATATCACTTAGTTTCCCTCTACCCATTCCCCCACCATTTTTCTTTTCTTTTCTTTTTAAAATTAAAATGTGGTATTTCCTGTAAGTCATGCTGCTGGCTTGCTGGCTCTGTTATCATCCAGAGTGATAAGAAGAAACATTGGTAAAGTTGGGTTCCAAGATTTATTCTCATTAATGGTGAAATGATTTTTGAAAAGGGAAAATTATGGGAATTTTTTTGTGATCAGAGGTATCCACCAAAAATGTACTATTAGTAATGGCCAAAATTCAGGCATTGGCTTTAAGTTCTAAACACTTAAAAAAGACCAGACCCACCGGGCTCGGTGGCTCAGCCTGTAATCCCACATCTTTGGGAGGCTGAGGTGAGTGGATTGTCTGAGCCTGCGGGTTCGAGACCCACCTGGGCAGCGAGACCTCATCTCTACAATAAATCAAAAAATCAGCTGGGCGTGTAGCGCATGCCTGTAATTCCGGCTACTCGGAAGGCTGAGGTGGAAGGATCACCGGAGCCCAGCGGGTCGAGGCTGCGGTGGCCGGGAGCGGCCACTGCACTCCAGTCTGGGCGACCGAGTGAGACTCCAACTAAAAAAAAAAAAAAAAAGACCAGACCCTCTCAGAGGAATGTTCTGTAATTTACCGTATCTCTAGGCTATAGAGGGATGTTTTCTTTCCTATTTTTCATTAACATGGTTTAACGTCATTTGAAAATTACTGAATGTTTATCCAAAAGAAAAATAAACATTTCCCCAAATATTCTAACTTAAAATTGTCCTCTTTAATTGACAAAGGGGAAAATAGTAGGCCAACAGCATGACTCCTGGAGTGGGGCTGTATTTCTAAATTTCTTAATGCAGGAGCAAGAACAAACTCAAATTATTGTTGTGTTTTGTTTTCATAGGCATTCCACTGTCATTTTTGTTAGTGTTATTAGAATCCCTTGTAAATACAAACCATTACACAGCCTTTCCTTATTGAATACAATGTTCTTTTACAGCCACAAATGGTGGCACATGCCTATAATCCTAGGACTTTGGTAGGCCGAGGAAGGAGAATTGCTTGAGCCCAGGAGTTCAAGACTAGCCTAGACTAGGCAACATAGTGAGACCTCGTCTCTACAAAAAAATAAAAAATTTAGCTAGGCATGATGTCTCATTCCTGTAGTCTCAGCTACCGAGGAAGCTGAGGGGAAACAATCTGTTGAGGCTACAGTGAGCTGTGATCACACCACTGTCCTCCAGTCTGGGCAACAGAGTGAGACTCTGACTCAAAAAAAAAAAAAAAAAAAAAAGATCCTTTCCACTCATTTATTTTCAGTGTTATAATTTTTAAATCGCTTTTTGACATACCAAAACCCACATATATTTAAAATGTACAACTTAATGAATTTATATATTTATAGCTTCCCATAAAACCATTAGCATAATTAAGATAATCAGCATATCCATTACACTCCAAAGTTTCCTCTCCTGCCCCTTGCTAATCTATCCCTGTCCCCAGTCTGTCCTCATAGAACCACTGATCTGTTCTATCGCTATAGTTTGTTTTCATTTTCTGAAATGTTATGGAAATGGAATCATACAATATATACTTTTTTGGTCTGGCTTCTTTCACTCAGTGTAATTATTCTGAGAGTCATCTATGTTGTTGCCTGTATCAACAGTTAATCCCTTTTCACTGTTGAGTAGTATTGTTCTCTATGGATATACCACAGTATGTTTATCTGGTCACCTGTGGATAGATATTTGAGCTCGTTCCCAGTTTTTGGCTATTAACTCAAGCTGCTACAAATATTTGTGGACATGCATCTGGACATGTGCTTTCTTTTCTCTTATGTAAATATCTAGGAGTAGAGTGGCCAGGTTATGTGATAAATTTAGGCTAAACTTTTTTAAGAAACTGCAATCATCCAATTAAAAAGTGAGCAGAAGACCTGAATAGATATTTCCCACATACAAATGGCCAACAAACGTTTGAAAAAAATGCTCAACATCACTAATCATTATGGAACTGCAAATCAAAATCACAGTGAGATATCATCTCATACCAATTAGAATGGCTCTTATAAAAAATACCCCCCCCCAAAAAAACCCCATAAAACAAAAAAACAAATGCTGGTGTGGTTGTGGAGAAAAGAGAATCTTATATGCTGTTGCTGAGAATGTACATCAGTACAACATTATAGAAAACAGTACAGTGTACCCTCAAAAAATTGATACTAGAACTACCATATGATTCAGCAGTTCCACTACTAGATATTTATCCAAAGGAAATGAAATCAGTATGCTGAAGAGCTATCTGAACTTTCATGCTTATGCACAATAACCAAGATACAAAATCAACCTGTGTCTATTCAAGGGATGAATGTTTAAAGAAAATGTGGCATATATACACGATAGAATACTATTTAGCTGTAAAAAAATAAATCTTGTAATTTACAGCAACACAGATGGAACTCAAGGACATTACCTTAAGTAAAACAAGCCAGGATCAGAAAGACAAATATTGCACAATCTCACGTATGTATGGAATCTAAAAAAGCTGATCTCATATAAATACATAGTAGAATAGTGGTTATCAGAGGCTGGGGAGGGGAGGGCAGAGGGAATGACGGGGAGAGATTGGTCAACGTGTATGAAATTATATACAGATAGGAGAAATAATTTCTGGGGTTCTATAGCACAGTAGGGGACAATAGCAACAAAATTACAGTGAGTATTTCTAAATAACTAGATGGGAGGATTCTGAATGGTTTCACCATAAAGACATGACAAATGTGTGCAATGGTGGATTTTCTAAATAAATTTGATCATGGCACAATGTACACATGTACTCCATAAATATGTATAATTATTATGAGTCAGTTAAAAACAAAAATTAGTTTTGAAACCCTGCCAAACTTTTCCAGAGTAGTTGTAACTATTTTATATTCTCAATGGCAGTCTGTGTAAGTTCCAGTTGCTCCACAGACTTGTCAGTATTTTATAATGTCTGGAGACATGTTTGGTAGTTACAATTTGTGGAGAGAAGGGAGTGATACTGGTATCTGGTCAGTAGAGACCAGGAAGGTAGATAAACATCTTACAATCCCCAAGATAGTACTACTCCCTCAACTGCCACACAACAAAATACTGTCAGGCTCAAAATGTCAATAGTGCTGAGGTTGAGAAAACTTGGTGGAGTGGTACCTAATTGTGGCTTTAATTTGCCTTTCCCAATGGCTAATGATGATGAGCATCTTTTCATGTTCTTATTTTAAAAATAACATTTACAATAGCATAAACAAATAAAAAATACTTTGAGATAAATCTGGAGAAAAAATATGCAAGGACCTGCACATTGAAAATTATAAAACATCAGACCAGGTTCAGTGGCTCAGCCTACGATCCCAGCACTTTGGGAGGCTGAAGTGAGTGGACTTCCTGAGCCCACAGGTTCGAGACCAGCCAGGGCAACTTGGTAAGACCGCCTCTCTACAATAAATAAAAAATTAGGCGTAGTAGCATGTGCCTGTAGTTCTGGCTACTTGGAAGGCTGAGGCGGAAGGATCAATGGAGCCCAGCAGGTCGACGCTGGGGTGGCTGTGAGTGTGCCACTGCACTCCAGCCTGGGAGACAGAGTGAGACTCCAACACAAGAAATAAAATAAAATAAATTATAAAACATCACTGAGAGAAACTAAAGAAATAAATGGAAAGGTATGCTGTGTTTGGGGACTGGAAGATATAATATTATTAAGAAGTCAATTCTGAGAAAATGGATTGATGGATTCAGTGTAATCCTAATCAAAATCCTAGCAGGATTTTTTTTTTTTTTAGAAACTGATAGGCTAATTTTAAAATATATTTAGAAATACAGTGGATCTAGAATAGTCAAAACAACTTTGAAAAAGAAAAACAAAGTTGGAGAACATACAGTACCTTGTTTTATGATTTATTACAAAGCTACAGTAATTATGGCATTGATGGTGTTGGCACAAAATACACATCTAGATCAATGGAAAAGAATAAGGAGTCTAGAAATAGGCCAACACAGATGTGATCAATTGATTTTTCAACAGAAGTGCAAAGGTAAAATGACCAACTCCCTAAATGAGAGAATGGATAATCTTTTCAACAAATGGTGCTGGAACAAGAGGAGAGTAATCTACAAATATATATAAAACACATTGACACATCTCATATAAAAATTAACACAATGTGCATCATAAATCCAGCAACCTATCAAACTCCTCAAAGAAAACATAAGAGATCTTAATGACCTTGGATTTGGCAAAGATTTCTTAAATAAGACATTAAAAGTTTGAACTATAAAAGAAAAAAAAGTCAATTAATCGAGCATTATGAAAATTTAAAACTTTTGCTCTTCCAAAAACATGAAAATGAACAGACAAGCCAAAGAATGAGAAAAAACACTGTAAAACATATCTAACAAAGACTTTTACCTATAATATATAAAAAATTTTACAATTCAATATTAAAACATCAAACAATTTCCCCCACCCCCCATCCCCAGCTGTCAAAAGTTTTGAACAGACACTTTACCAAAGGAGATACACAGATGGCAAATGGTAATTACTGAGCATTTTACTCTTGACACTAATTAATGGAACTAGACTGCTCTCCTAATATTGTTGAAAATAACATCAGCAAAATAAAAAGGAAACAGCTCCCTTTATTCCTAAAGCTACCAAAAAGCAGATATTATTCTGCTCCAAAAATTTTATCCTTTAGGATAACACTTTTTGGGTGGGAATGTACACTGATATGGCCATTATGAAAAAGAGTATAGAGATTCCTAAATAAATGAAGCATAGAACTACCATATGATCTGGCGATTCCTCTTCTAGGCATATACTCAAAGGAAATACAATTGCTATGTAGTCAAGATATCTGCGCTTCCAGGTGTATTACAGCACTATTCACAAAAGCTAAGATATGGAAACAACAGAAGTGACTGTCAATGGATAAATGGATAAAGAAATTGTGGCATATATAGGGAGTGCCAAAAAAAATCACATTTTAAGTATGATGCTCAAAAGATGACATCAATCAAGTGAATTTTAGCGTTACCATGCGACAGGCAGAAGAGTCAAAGAAAATGGCAGAAGCACAACTGAGGGAACATTGCATGACACATTGGTACTGTAATTTAACTCAGTTTCATAAAAGTAATACATAGATAACATCTCTTAAAACGCGTATACATTTTTGGCATCCCCATATAAACATGGAATATTATTCAGCTTTAATAAAAAGGGACCCTACCATTTACCACAACATGGATGAACCTGGAGAACATTATGCTAAGTGAAATAATCCAGACACAGAAAGACAAATACTACATGAGCTCACATGTACACGGAATCCTAAAAAAAAAACAAGGGATAGAAATAAAACAGTGGTTACCATGGGAGTGGGGGAGGGGGTTGGAAATGGGGAGATAGAGGTCATAGCAGATATGTAGGATGAACAACTAACTCCAAAGACAACATACAACATGAGGACTATAGTTCATAAAACTGTAGTGTATTTGGGACCCCTGTGAAATGAGTAAATTTTAGCTGCTCCTGCCACAAAAACGGTAGAAATGGGTAACTGTGAAATGGCGGATGTGTTATTTGCTTCACTACAGCAACCACTTTACTATCTATATGTATCCCATAATGTCATGTATGCCTTAAACACAAGAAAATCAATAAAATTTGTATTACAAAATAAAAATACTACTCTTTAAGGGAAACTTGTAAGACACCTAGACTTCAGAGACTGCTGCTCTGCCCTGTGAAGGCAACCTTTAACAGTCCAGCAAGTTTGTACTTTTGATGGGTTTTCTTGTTACAAAATGTTTTGGTCCATCTCATTGTGTATTAATATACCTCTCTGCTTTCTGCAAGATACAAATATGTGTGAAAATTTTCAGGTGTAGTTTGTTTTGATCTTGTTTTCACTTTGTTGTACAAAAAAAGAATTAATGTTTCTCATGCTTGAAAGTTAAAAAAATCTGCGTAGCCTAGGCATGGTGGCTCATGCCTATAATCCCAGCACTTTGGGAGGTTGGGGCAGAGGGTTGTTGGAGGCCAGGAGTTCAAGACCAGCCTGAGCAACATAGCAAGACCGTGTCTCTACACACCCACATACAAAAATTAGTTGGGCATGGTAGTGTACACCTGTAGTCCCAGCTACTTGGGAGGCTGAAACAGGAGGATCTCTTGAGCCCAGTTTGAGGCTGTGGTGAGCCATGATCAAGCCCGTGCACCCAAGCCTGAGTACAGAGTGAGACCAAACTATTGCACTTAGTTGTGATAAGCTCTTTCTCTTTGCTATATATAACTCATTCTACTGTTATAATTTCCAATGGCTTCAGTTTGGTGCTCTTATGAACAAATGTGATTATGAATAGTGTTATGCTTGTATTTTGGTGCCAATGTGCAAGATTTGCTCTGGAATAAATATCTAGGAGTAGCATTGCTGGTTGCAGTATATACATAGCTTCAACTTTATAATACCGCTTTTCAAAATGGACATAGTAATTTATATCCCAGGAGCACATGAGCGGTCCCTTGTTCTACACTTTGTCAACACTTAGTATTAGAGAACTTTTCGTTTTTGTCAGTCGGGTAGAATTCTTTTTTTTTTTCTTCTTCTTAATTTTTTATTTTAAAGACGTGGGGTACAATTCAGGGTTAGGTATACAAATGTTCATTATATAGGTAACCTTATGGATGAGGTGTGTCCCTCTCCCTTGGCAGTTTCTCACTACTGTCAATGCTTTTCTTATAGTATTATGATAATTGTT
The DNA here is from genome assembly GCF_000164805.1 of Carlito syrichta. Taxonomy (NCBI): domain Eukaryota; kingdom Metazoa; phylum Chordata; class Mammalia; order Primates; family Tarsiidae; genus Carlito; species Carlito syrichta. Next base: position 165,409 of record NW_007231901.1, on the reverse strand, counting down.
CAAGGCCCACTTATGAGTGAGAACATGTGATACTCAGTTCTTTGTTTCTGTGATAGATCACTCAGTATTGTCAGTCTGGTAGAATTCTATTTTGCTCTCAGACATGTTGGATAATTTTAAATTTTTTTATTGTCTATGCATTTTACTTGTTTGAACATAAGTATAGTTGTTTTAAAATCTGAGTCTGATACTTTTAATATTGGAAGTATTTGCAGACCTGCTTCTGCTGGTTCTTTATTTTCTTTTCTTGTGTGTGTGTGTGTGTGTGTGTGTGTGTGTGTGTGTGTGTGTGTGTGTGTGTGTGTGTGTGTTGGACATTCCATTACCCAGGCTGGCGTGCAGTGCCACGCTCATGGCTACCACATAGCCTTAACCTGCTGGGCGCAGGCGATCCTTTCACCTCAGCCTTCCAAGTTGCCAGAACTACAGGTAGGTGCTACCATACCCGGCTAATTTTTTGATTTATTGTAGAGATGAGGCCTCACCAAGTTGCCCAGGCTGTTCTCAAATCCATGGGCTCAGACAATTCCCTCACCTCGGCCTCCCAAAGTGCTGGGATTACAGGCTTGAGCCACGGCACCCAGCTGGTTCCTTATTTTCTTGTGTCGTTTCAAATTTTTTTATTGTTAGCCTGCTCCTTTTGCTATAAATATTGGTTTTGAAAACACCTGAAGGCCTCAGATGAGAGAATCTTCTGGAGAGGATTCCTATTTGTTTCTGCCATGAGGTATGTTCAGTTAGGGATCACTTTATACCACGTCATAAATTGAGGGGTTTGAACTCGTGCTGCAAATCCATGAAATGTTGCAACGTTACAAGGAATCTCTTGTTGTCATGCTCAGCACTGAGGTGAGTTCGCTTGCTTTTTCTTGGCAGTGGAATGATGGATGATGAAGCTGTCTTCTGCGGCTCATCCTCACTCTGAGTGTGTGTGGCCCCTTTAGTGTCCCAGTCTGATGATGGATGGTCTAGCATTTGACAGTCCATCTTTTTTTTTTTTTTGAGTTGGAGTCTCACTCTGTTGCCCAGACCGGAGTGCAGCAGCCACTCCCGGCCACCGCAGCCTCGACCTGCCGGGCTCCGGCCATCCTTCCGCCTCAGCCTTCCGAGTAGCCGGAATTACAGGCGCGCGCTACCACGCCCAGCTAATTTTTTGATTTATTGTAGAGATGAGGTCTCACTACCCAGGCGGGTCTCGAACCCGCGGGTTCAGGCAATCCACTCACCTCAGCCTCCCAAAGGCGCGGGATTACAGGCTGAGCCGCCGAGCCCGGGGTCAGTCCATCTTGGCAGGCCTGGGCTTACTCTGTTCTCCACAGTTTGGGGGCTAAAAACCAAGGTTTGAAGTCCCCTCATTGGGCAGACACCCTTGGGGCAAAAGAAGCTTTCTCCAGGTTCCCATGTTCACTCAGATTTTTACCTGACAGTATTATTGTGTCAGTTTTTGTGACACGTAAGAAGGGTGTCTGTGTATTTTATTCAGCATTCTTAGTCACAGTCAGCAGAGTTTGGCTACGACCATTCAGCCTGCCAAAATACCAGAAATGGAAAAAACCCCATTTGATTTCTCCTCCTTCTTCTCCTTCCTCCACCCCCTTGCTTTCTTTGGGAAACATTTTAATCCCTCTCTCATTTACATTGGTATCTGGTGAGGGATTAGCACATAACATTTTTTCTCTCCCACTACTAAACAATTACCTCAACACTAGACCCTGAAAATCAATTCCTGAGTGTGACACTTAATTTTCAGATAATACATTCAGATAAACAATTCACCCCTTTCTGTGTTCTTTTGATCCACTAATCTCATTCTCTAATCTTGGATGATCTCATACTTTTTCTGATTAGCCAGTCTTTACTCTTAAATCTCAACGTGCTAAATTCTTTTATCTTATTCTTTTTCAAGTTTTTTAAAGCTATTATTAACTGCTATCCTTTCAAATGAATCTTAGAATCATTTCCCAACATTATGAATTTAATTCATTTGGAACTGTTTTGAACTATATTAAACGTATAAATTTCTTAGAAAGAAGTGGCATTTTATAAATCTCAGCCTTCCTATCTAAAATCAGGTTATGTCTGTTTATGAAGTTTACTCAGAACTTCATTTACATTTAAATAGACTATAGTTTTCTTTATTTGTGACACTAGTGGTTAATATCATTTCCATTATCAATTGATATATTTTGTTGCTTTGTGAATTGGATCATGTTTTTATTATATTTTCTAAGGTAATTTCTGGTGGGTTAGAATGCTCATGGTTTTCTAAATTTACCTTTCTCTGGTGGTATGGATGGATCCTTTTATTTATCATAGTTCATTTTAAAAAACTTCGTTGTGCATTCTATATGTATATAAAAATATAATCTTCATTTTGTTTTTCTTTCAGGCTTTACACTGGTCAGAATTTCTAAAACAATATTTAATAATATTAATGTTTTGCTTTCTATTTGAATGGTAAGTCCATGCATGTTTAACTAAAAAAATATATTAGCTATCAGTATATTGAATGTATTAAATTTATTGTGGCATTTTATATAGTACTTCATACTACAAGACTAAAAAGAAGCTGAAAAAGCCTGGTTCAACATTCCACACCTTGCAGTGGGACCAGAAAACTCTAGATATTATAACCAACCATTTATAATATGGAAAGGATATTTGAATATTATACATAAAAATTAAACCCCTTTTGGTCTCTAGAAACTGGGAGAGTGGATACAATGAAAGTAACAAATTTGAACATGATAAAAGGTGCTGAAACCGATGAAGATGGGTAAAGGCCAAAAACGGAAAGGTCGTGCTAGTAAGACACATGGAAAAAGACTAACTAGGTAACCCACCAGTGGGAAGCTTATGTCTTTACTAACTAATGAATTCCGGTCATAAACTTTGTGTGCATAACTCATCGTGCCCATACGCAATCTATTTCTAGACCAGTGCTTCTTGAAGTACAACCGGTGGATCACCTAAACAGAACCACCTGGGTGGGATTCTTGCTAAAATGCAGGTCCCTGGACTCCTGCATGTGCCAAATGAATCAGAACAGGAGCAGGGGGCAAAGACACTGCAACCTAAGAGGCTCCTGTAGGGCTTCTCAGACAAAGGAACATTTGAGGAAAAAAGAGATAGAGGGTGAGAAAATGAAAAAAGGTGAGACAGAGAGAAACAAAATCAGAGTCAATGAGGAGGGGAACTTTACACTTCCCACTGTGTCACAGAAGGTATTTTACATCAGACTGTAGAAGCTGAATCTGATAATCCCATTAAAATATTATAATGAGACCAAAGACTTTTCAGAGAAATGAACCCAAACATCTTATTAAATCACCTAACAAGTTATGTGCTCCACGATGTACAAAGCATTTCAAAGAACCTGAAAACCAAGTGGGGTAACACCTAACTCATCACATCTAATTATAATAATGAAATACTCTCAGAGTATGTCTACCAGACAAATGTCTGGTCAGGGTCCTTTGCAATTCCTACATTATTTTTAGCTACAATAAATCAGAAAGTGAAGAAGCATCTTCATTAGTCATGAAAACAAGGAAGATTGAGGGGGCATGTTTTTCTTGGGTATCCTGAGGGAGACTTTGGATCACCCTATGGCTTTTACAGCAACTGTTCCAGGAAAGTAAGTTTGATCTTCTCCCTGCAAGTTTCCTGGTACAAATATTAGAGGTCAGGTTGCGGATGCCATGTTTGAATGTCAACTATCTCTTTTCTTTTTTAGCTACCATCTCACCTGCCCTAGCAGCTTTGACTTGCAACCTAATTTTACATGTATTGTTGTTTCTAAAATTCATGAACCATGCCCTTACTCATATTAAGTCCCTTTGTGTCCTTGTGGTGACAAAAAAAGTCTCAATGAATTACCTTGACTGGTGTGATCTCACACAAAGGCACACGGAGCTGAGAATGCATTTTTTAAAAATATTATCATGTTGGGCTATGAGTCCTGCACGTTGTTTTGAAATAGCAGCCTGAAATTTGACTCATCTAAATTTCATGGAATGTACTGAACACATACTATGCACCAGGCATCCACTCCGTGGATACCAAGACAAATGAGACACAGCTCCTGGCTGGAGGAACCATAAGCAGTAATTCATGAACTGCTTTTCCTTTGATCTGCCATTCCTAAAAAAACCCAGAAAAAGCATGAGCTGAAAACGTAAGACGGCTCCAAAGCTCAATATTCAAACCCACGGGAACTTACACAGCCAATGAACACTGCTTTTCAAAATACTAAGATTTGGAAGTTGATACCAAAGAGGTCACATCTGCTCAAAGGATGTTTGAAACTGCCTGGAACCATTTTCCTGTTGAACAAGGAAATGGCATCATTTTTCTACAGCCCTATGTTTCCCTTTTTCGTGCTCTTTTCTCCTCTTTCCTTTCCTCTCAACCAGTGCACACAGTGCTACTCTTCTCTGCCATTTCAGGTGCAGGCCTAAAGCCTGAAGGCCCCTTGCAAGGGTGGGGAGGATGGCTACTGAGGGACTGAAAGTTTACTGGAGGAGCTTTCATTTGTGCAGAGCCCACCTGTGGTTTGATGCCAGCAGTGGGCAGAATTGACCGAATGTGATTCAAGTGAATAGCCAAGGAAACTGCCACCAACTGAGGACCCACTGAGCATCCGTGGCCTGGGTGCCCTGCATCTACCTTCAAGATGCCCCAAAGGTTTCCCCTGGCAGGCAGCTCAGCAGCCCCGTGTGCCAGACATGAACCAAGACAAAGCGCCTCTTTCTGTCCTAGTCCTTTGCACTCCTTCTTAGCCAGAGGCCCACTGAGAGCCCAGGCTCTGCTGATGGGCCAGGCTGTCTGGAACTACGACCGCGTTACACAACGCAAATGTCTCACCACTGAATCTTTCATCTTTTTGGCGAGAGGGTCTGCTGCTGACTCTTCTAGATTTTGATGTAAAAACTTAGGAAACAGTCTGCACTGAATGAAGGACCTGAAAGTAGAAAAACACACAGGTTTAACTTTATTAAAAGCGGTTCCTGGGACAGTGTTTTCAGTAAACAACTTCAACTTGGATCCCATGCCCATAAGTGAAAAAAAGCAAGGATTCTCTCTGTTAAAAGATACACAGTAAAAACAGGTGCATATTCAAGTGATCCTGAAGATATGTTTTGATTTCAAATTTCAAATTTCGTCCTAGTGAAAGCAGTCACATACCTCCGGGGTATCTATTGTCGGTAGGGATGGGAGGTCCACAAAGGCTTCATTCTCACAAAAATACGGCAACAGAAGTCAACATGGCAGTGATACAACTGACCCCCAAAATTGTGCAAACCATATTTTGCATTTTCTTTCCCTATTTTTCACACCTTTCATCTTGTTGCACTAACAGACTAAATTATGGTATCTCTGGCCTCCAGATAGTTATGGTTATCTTAAGTCAAAATCTTTCCTTAAGTTTGGACAAATTATGTAAGATACTACAGTCAATACGAGTCACTCACTTTAGCATTACATGAAGGATTTCCAGTCCCAAAGTATATATTGCCAAAGACATTATTAAAGGGAAGATTGGAATGTATACTCTCAAGTTACTAAGGATTTTATTAAGTGCATTTAAAAGATTTGGCACAGACCTCAATTCAAACCTGGAGGGCACCGGCCATATTGGAAACAAAAAGCAACAAAATAAAATAAAACTCTCCCTCTCCGAGGTGCTGGTCTAGTCTCCACAGGGTAACTGCCTGGAATAAAGGCAGAAGATGATTAATGGATCCAGAAAGGGCACTTATGAAGGCTGTAGCTTCTCACACAAGGCCCCACAGGAGAGTCACAACAGGCCTTGGGTGCTGTCTGCCATCTGTTCCTGCTATTACACGTCTCATTCCAAAAGCACAAGAGCAAAGGTAAAGTGTTCGCTGAGCCCTTGATTTTCATCAGTTGCTGGCTAGTCCTGCAATTCCCCCACCCTCCTCCGGTGAGTGGCCAGCTAGTTAACAAGAGTCAAATCGCTGTGAAGCCTGAATGGTCATCTCTCACGCTCGGGGAGGGAGCAGGGCTGCGGGAGCTGTGCCCACCACATGGCAGTGAGAGAGCACAGTGTGGGTGACTCACATGAGCGCGGAGGGGTCACTGCTCTGACGGCTCAGATGGTAGCAAAGCGCAACCAGGAGGCCACAGAAGGCTGAAAACAGCGCCGGGATGTGTTGTGTACTCCACGGTTCCTAAGGAAAAGACATCAGTTAGCCAAGTCTCCATGGCTGGGGGCAGCATAGCAGGATCTCTCTCTGTCAAACATTTAGGTAAGTCCTGAGGTCCTTCTGGATGGACGCGGGGTCCCTGTAATCACTCCTGCCCATGGGCATACATGTGTCTGATGGGCACACACAAAACCTTGTTCATGTGTAAACATGGCTTTTGACTAAGGACCGGAGCGGGGGATTTCAGACGAATTGTACATATTTATGAAAATATATTTTACTTAATCTTTCCTGAAATTAAGTTTAAGTTTTTATAAAATAAAACATTAACCATGTGTCACCTCTTCCGAATTCAGTATAATACTTAATCATGATTATAAGGATTATATTTCATTGTCGGGGGGGTGGGATTGGCAGTTGAGGGAAACTGCTAGGGAGCGAGGGGCATACCTCATCAACAAGGGGACCTGCATCATCAGCGTTTGTATACCTGACCCTGAATTGTACCCCACATTTTTATAATAAAAATTGAAAAAATCAAAAATTAAAAAAAGAATTATATTTCTTAGTGTTTATTATTCAATGATTTAAAAGGTTTAAGAAGTGTAAAAGTGGCCTAAGGAACTGACCAAATAGAACAACAGACTGAAACCAAACTTGGTAAAGATTAAAACAATCTCCTGAAGAACAGAGAAAGATGATTTGCAATGAAGAAAGCAAGACACTTGAGGTTTAATTTGACAGAAGCGCAGATGTCGGCAAGGAACATGCTGTCCTCAGTGGGGCAGGGCAGAACGGGGGTGATACGTGTTGCCACCCTGAGAGGCGCGGTAGCCTGGACTTCTCTCTCCCTCCACAGACGCCTGTCACTCCAGCCAACACAGACATGTCTTTCCTTTACAAAGAAGAACAGTCTATACATTTACACTTTTCAGTCACCATCAACAGAATTGCTGCTCCCTTCCGAAAGTTGAATTTAATCAAGGACTTAAACGCTTTTCACTCAAGATTTGTTTTATGGGAGGAGGATGAGTTGTTAATGGTGCTTAAAATCAAATCTACAAAGGGATGAGTCGAGTGTGCTCAGCAATTATACTTGCAACTGCTGAGACAGGCTGGAAAAGCAAACGATACACTGGGCAGAGCGTATGGTTCTATTTTGTGCATGCTTCCCTTTCCTAGAAATTAAAACATATTTCTTAAATGGGCGCCATGGCTCACGCCTGTAATCCCAGCACTTTGGAAGGCCAAGGCAGGAGGATTGCTTGAGGCCAGGAGTTTGAGATCCAGTGTGAGTCTGTCTCTACAAAAAAAAAAAAAAAAAAGCTAGCCGGGCATGGTGGGGTGCCTGTAATCCCAGCTGCTCGGGAGGCTGAGGTGGGAGGATCGCTTGCGCCCAAGAGTTTCAGATTGTGGAGAGTCATGATGGTGCCACCACACTCCAGCCTGAGGGACAGAAAAAGACGCTGTCTTTAAAAAACAATTTTTTAAAAATTTAATAGAAAAAGGAAGAGGAAAAAAATGTGTTTACCTCCCCCACCCTGTGGGTCTAGGAGCCTGAGAGAATAGTATCTAGAAGGGGAGCTGAAGAAGCTAGCCCTTGCTGAGGCCATTGAGGCCACTGAGCTGCACTGGGCACAGTCAGGAAGCAAGACTGGCTACTCCCAGGCACCCTCTCGCAGCTAGCCCGTGCTGTGCCATGCCCTGCAAGCCTCTCCGGTGGGCTTCCCCCAGCCTGTGCAGCAGTAACTTTTCCAAGGCCCTCAGGCACTATGGTTGCATTTATTCGTTTTCAGATTCAGTGCAGATGTCTTCCGCACCAATTTTGCCGAGACATTCCCGCCCAGTGATAAAGGCATTCTCCACCGATCTTTTCTCCCTTCGGAGTTTCCTTCCACAATGTCTTCCCTTCCTGTATCCAAGGAAGCGGTGTACTTCCTCCTTCTGGGCCAAACTCCCCCTCCACACCCCAGATTGTCCTCCTCCTCTGACTTCATCCATATCCCTGGATATCCTCTCTTTTCATGGGTTCCTTCTGCCCTGTCGATAAAAATGCTTAAGTTGCTGACACGTTTAACAAACAGAAAAGGCCCCTCTTTGTCTTTGGCCCAGATGCTCTCACAAGCCACTGCACTCTTAGTCCCTTTGGGCTGATGCAAGAGATTTATTTCTCAGGTTCGAAGGCTGGAAGGCCAAAATCAAGGTTCGGGAAGATTCTGTGTCTGGTGAGGTCTGTGACCTAAAAAGAAAATCCTAGCCCCCTTCCACCCGCCCTCCTCCCCAAGTGACTGAACAGACCACCTGTTGACCCAAAGGACCCTAGAGAAATCTTGAAAAACTGAGTTCCCGGCCACAACGGGATAGGAGCTTAGATTCACCTTGTTCTACTCCCTCCCCCACTACCTACCATTAGGCTTTCTTCCCTAAGGGCTAAACAGAAACCAGCCCTTTCAAAAAACTTCACCATGGACATCAACCAAACACCTGAGGCTGACACTCCTTTTGACAAAACAATTTTGAAAAAACAATTGACCAGCAACCCTTCCTGACAAGAGACCACCTGATCACTGAGTGGTTCGGACCAGTCTATGGATGAAGTGCAGTGAGGGTTTTCGTGTCCTCTGCTTCACCCTTGGACCTCAGAAGGCTGGAAACCCTACCCTAGTTCAACTTTTCAGCCTCATTCCTCACATTTAGGATTATTGCACAGCCACAATACCATCAGGACAAGTTACTTCCTCCTCTCCACTCCACTCTCCATTTTTACACACGTTTCCATCTGCACAGGGGGCTCTTCTGCCCTGGGTGGATTCTACTGCACTCTTACCCGGTGAACTCTTAGCCATGTTTCAGTGCCCAGTGTAAGAAGTTCCAGCTGCTCAGGGCTACCTCCCCTGATTCCCCAGGCAGAATGGAACCCTTCTCCTCTGTGCATCAAAATCACCTTTAAACACCTCCAGAATCGCATTTAAGATATCTCATTCATTTTTTGTGGGCACGGCTGGGCCCCACCCCTCACCTGAGAGCTCCTGCCCACAGAAGTTGTGTAGATACATCGAAGTCACAAGGACAGAGCAGGACTCTGGTATGTTTTCACTAAATTGAGAGTAAATACAGTCTTTCATTATGTTCAGAGCAAAAACAACCTGTGATGAGACTTGTTAGCTCTAACTCTACTGGCTCCTTTATCACTGATGCAACCTGAAGGCACGATTCCCTTCAAGATGCAACTTGCACCACCACCCCGAGCAGCTTCTCGTGTGTGTGTTCCCTCACTCCATGACACTCTCAGTGCCTCTCACTGGGTCCCACTGCTTCCTGTGGGTTCCCCGATGAGGGCAGTCCAGCATCTCTCTCTCCCCGATATCTCGCACAAATACTGACACATCCGGGTATCTTCTGACAGAGTGACTACCAGGCTTTAGCTCTCACGATGATGCATGTGGGTGAGAATTTTCAGCAAGATCAGAAGGTACGGGAATCGAGTATTGAGTAGCTTACATCAAATGTGGATTTGTCCGTGACGTGCTGTGGAAGTGATGAGGTGATCAGAGAAAGGGCAATCCTTGGACGGTGCTTCTCATGTTTCCTTCCGACAGCACCCCAGTAACAGAAAGGCTATTCTGAACTTGAGTGCCACACTTTCCTAAGAGTCCATCCATCAGACATTTATTTACTCACGCCTGAGATGTGCCAGGCACCCAGAGGCACAGCCATGAGCAGGACAGACACAGTCTCCGAAAAGAAGGACATACGGGTGACTGCGGTCAGTTACAACAGGGGAGGTGACAATGAGGTGCTCACAGAGCACACTAGAGCCACAGTGCAGGAAGCAGAGGCTCACACAAGTCAAGGAACAGAAGGTAAGTGGAGTCCTGCACATGAGAAACACAAACATGGTCCTTCTCCTGCAGGGGCTTCTGGAAGGGCCAGGCAGGCTGAATAAAGCCCCTCCTCCATCCTCATATCTATTCCACCCCTGCTCTGTCCATCTGCCTAGGGCTTCTCTTCTTTCATTTTGTACCTGGCTGTAAGAAAATAAATACAGAAAGTTTTCCCAAAGAGAAAAAGCTGCTAACTTCTATTTTCTGATATTGATTCCTCTGCGCTGGCCAATGCTGTGTATTTCATTCACAATTGTGTGAAGGCACCGCCTTTCTCTCAAGTTTAGCCCATAAACAGGGAAGTGCTGGAATAAATCACTATGAGAAGGATTTAGTAACTATGACCATGGAACAAAGAAAAGGACAAGAGAACAGGTGTTGGCAGAAGCTGACTCCGGGCTCACCCGTTGCTGGAGTGAACAGGGAAGGCACTTAACTTCTTGGTGGCTCAGCCTCCTCTTCTGTAAAAGGGGGATAATGACAGCTTGCTTAAAGTATTGCTGCAATGACTTAGTGAAATTTGAAACAGGCTTGCACCCTGCAAAGTCGCAAGTCCATGTTGGTTTTTTATTCACTGGAAAAGAAAGGGTACCCATGATGGATGGTCCTTGAAGATGATAAATTAAGTCCGGTCTCTAAATATATTTAGATACTTAAACTTACCGATTCTTATTCACCCAATACCCCTTACCTAATTTTTCTCTCATTTATGCTCTACTACTGTATTTCATCAAACCTCTTGAACACAAACACCAAAGGACAGCCGCACCTCACTAATACTGAGGGACCCTATCAACTGAAATATAACTGAATAAAACAGCACTGGTAGAAAAAGGAGCGCAAAGCAAAAAATCCCAAATCAGAAACAACGAAGTGAGAGACAAGCAATGCTGCCCCTCTTCCTTCTGCTTCCCACCATTTACTGCAAGTATATATCTACATATGTGACTATTTGAGTAACATATGCGACTATCTACCTATGTGACTATTTGACCCTTCCACTGGGCTGAGCCCACAGATAGCAGGTTCTTGTTTGTCTTACCCCAGTGCATTTTCCACACCTTGCTCAGGGCCCAGGCTATACATGCATTTACTAAATATCAGTGAAACCAATGCACTAGATTTGAGCAGCTGTTATAATAAGGATCCTTATTATAGAATACAGACCTAAGAAGGGAAACTGCAGGGATGATTTAAGTTCTACAAATACAGAGAAGGTTGGCCTTTTTCTTTTTTTTTTACTTTTTTTTTCCTTTTTGAGTCGGAGTCTCACTCTGTCGCCCAGACTGGAGTGCAGTGGCCACTCCCAGCCACCGCAGCCTCGACCTGCTGGGCTCCGGCGATCCTTCCACCTCCGTCTTCCAAGTAGCTGGAACTACAGGCGCGCGCTACCACACCTGGCTGATTTTTTGATTTATTGTAGAGATGAGGTCTCGCCAAGTTGCCCAGGTGGGTCTCGAACCCGCGGCTCAGGCAATTCACTCACCTCGGCCTCCCAAAACGTGGGATTACAGGCTGAGCCACCGAGCCTGGCTAGGCTGGCCTTTTTCACAGTGCAGAACAGTAGTTAGAAGCATAGGCTCTGGCATAGAGTGCTTACTTCAGTTCCAACTCTGCTGTTGGCTCGCACTCAGACACTGGACAATCTATCAAGCCTCAGTTTCCTTACCAAAAACAATTTGTCAGTGCTCTTCCCACAGGGTTGTTGTATTACATGAACAAATGTGTGCAAAGCATCAGTACAGTAACTGGCATAAAATGTTCATTTTCTGTGATTGTACGCTTTCCTAAGCTTCATATGGGGACTAAAGACCGCAGTAAAATCACATTTCATAATAATAATAGTAGTAAGGATCAACGTCAAGTTGAAGGCAAAAGGAAAAACAATGATTTTTTTTCCTTTTATCCTTCCAAGTCTGCACCAGAGATAGAAAATCAGGACATAGGAACTCTTCTACAAGATGTTAACTTGACCTTGCTGAGATGGGTTAGTATTAGCCCAAGCCGCACAATCTAACCCTACAGATCTTATCAGGATGAGTTCTCATTGATTATTTTAAGGGATTGTAATACTCCTTCTGGTATGTGTCCAATGTTAGTAAAAGTCTACATGTATTCTTCCATTGTTACATGGATTTAAGCATCACCAATATTTCAAGATAAACTGTTCGACGGGAATGAATGGCAACACGCCCATGGGAGCAGGACAGAGGGCTGAATCATTTCCTTCCACGACATAAAAACACAGTTCTGGCCCGGCTCGGCGGCTCAGCCTGTCATCCCGCGCCTTGGGAGGCCGAGGTGAGTGGATGGCCTGAGCCCGCGTTCGAGACCCACCTGGGCAGCGAGACCTCATCTCTACAGTCAATCAGAAAATCAGCCGGGCGTGGTAGCGCGCACCTGTAGTTCCGGCTGCTCGGAGGGCTGAGGCGGAAGGATCGCCGGAGCCCAGCGGGTCGAGGCTGCGGGGGCCGGGAGCAGCCGCTGCACTCCAGTCTGGGCAACCGAGTGAGACTCCGACTCAAAAAGAAAAACAACCCAAAAAACACAGTTTTGCCAGGGGACATACTAATTCTGCCAAAGAAAGGATGGGATGAAGGGAGGAAAGGAGTGTGGATTCCAGGTGCTGGTTTGCATGTCTTCGAGCCCAACCTCAGACCTCCATGCAACTCTCTCTTAGAAAGAACTGGATGTCTCTGGGTTTTGACAGATGGCAACAAAGCAGACTGCCTGGATCTTCTGAGGCTCTCTCCTGGAAACACCCTCACTCTCTAAGTCCGTAATTTTGTTTACTTTTTCAACCAATGCAGATACACACACACACACACACACCTCAGACTGGACGCTGGTTTCTCAAGGAAGCATAGGAAAGACTACTTGGATATCAATATGAGTTATTCCTTCATGTGCAGAGTATCACATTTTTCAAAACCATCCCACACGCCATTTTCAAGAAAGATTAGAGTTGGAAGAGATATGAATATAGCTGAGCTAGTCTCAACCCCTCAGATTATTGATTAAGCAAGAAAACAGGAAGAAAGGAAGAGACTTGCCCAAGGTAGTAAGAAAGTACCAGGCTTCACAGTCCGCCAGTTCAGTGCTCTGGGTGCCCCAACACCTTAAATGTGTGAACAGCGAACTGCGCAAAACACATAGACATCTCACCGCCTTCCATAAACAAAGTATTAGTGTGTTTTGAATAATCACTTCAACATACAAGTACCCAGCTGTACAGGCTATTTCATCCATTTATGCACCCATCCATGCGACAGTGTTTGAACACCTACTGAGGTACCTGCCTACTTCAGCGCTCCTTGTAAAACATGGTAGTGCCATCACCCAGAGGAAGAAGGGATCAAGTGTGATAGCTTCATGAAAAAACCAAGCAATGGGGCGGCGTTGTAAAGAATAACTGAGGATGAGCTGGGGAGAGCATATTCCCAGTCATGCACTTCACTGGCTGCATGGACTCGCTCTCAAGCATCAGCCTGGTTATGCTACAAGAACAGCTGGGTGTCATTCTGAAGACTGGACTCCTAAAACATGTAGAAAGAGTACAGGAACAGGTAGAATGGGAAAGAGTTAAGATTGGAGAAAATGCATTTATGGGAAATAACCTTTATTTCTTAATCATCCTATATAATTTTCTGCCGTGGGAAGAGAGGCAGCTGGTTGTCATTGACTCTGAAAACCAAATGAAAGGAAATATGTTTCAGTATCTGCAATGGAATTTGATTGTAAATTAAAGAAGTTCTGAAAAAACAGAGCTACTGTTTGACCCAGCAATCTCAGTTCTGGGAATATACCCAAAGGAACAGAAATTGTTCTACCAGAAAGACATCTATACTCATATGTTTATTGCTGCACTATTCACAAGAGCAAAAACATGGAACCAATCCAGATGCCCGTTGATGGTGGACTGGATAAAGAAAATGTGGCACATATATACCATGGAATACTATACAGCTATAAAAAAGAACAAAACTGTGTTCTCTGCAACAACATGGATGCAGCCAGAGACTGTCATTTTAAGTGAATTATCACAGAAAGAAAAAAATATCGCATGTTGTCATTCATAAGTGGGCACTAAACATTGGGCACTAAACACAGGCATAACGATGGGAATAATAGACACTGGGCACTGTGAAAGGAGGGAGGAAGAGGAGATAAGGGATACTAAACCACCCAATGGGTACCACTGGGGGTAGGAGGACGGTCCTGTCAAAAGCCCAAACCTCACCTTCACACAGTATACCTATGTACGAATTCTCATAAGGACCCCAAGATTCTAAAATTTAAAATGAAAAAACAAAACAAAAGAACAACAAATGAAAACATTAAAAAAAAAAGAAGAAGAAGTTCTGGACAAGGGTGATCAAATACTGAAGTTACAATTAGGCAAACACTAGCATTTCCTCTGCCCAAATTATTTTTAAATGGGACAGACATCTACCTTGGAGAGCTAAGATATAAATTTGGCTGGAAGAGAAGGAAAGAAGAGAAGTTGCAGGAAGTTTTTATATATTCTTATGTTTCCACTGCATAGAAGCACAGCAGTTTTAACAGCTCCACAGTTTATCACGCACAAGCATACACAAACATAACTAAATAAACAAATTGAAACTAAAAGGAATTACTCAGAACTATTTTTACAGAAATCAGAATTCCCGGGAAGGCGGAGATCAAGATAAGACACCTCTGCCACATTTGTGTGTTCCTCTCTCCTTAAAACCCTGATGTTCCCCCAGGTTGTCCGGTTATCAGTCAGCCCTCCAGGGCCTAGGCCGTCTGCCCTGACAGGATCCCCAGGCAGGTCTGCGTGCACAAGGCAAAGACCTGTGAGAAGATGGCCCTGAGACTGAGGGAAGGTGGGGAGGATTTGGTAGCAATAGGAGTCAGATATCACGAAAGAGTTGAGCTTGTCAAGTCAGAAGGTAAGAAAATGCTTTGGGGGATGTTTATACTTTAATTTTAATTCGGAGACAGAGAAGGAACTGTTGACATCTGAGGAAAAAGAGAACAACTGAGGTATTTGGGAGGGAAATGATCAAAGGCATTATGCTCTGTATTTGAAAGACTTTGCACAGTGCTCCAGCAGTTTCCTTTCTGCGAAGAAAAGCAGAAAGGAAGACAGGAAGTCCTGACTGGCATTTCTGGTGGAGTTTTAAGAACAAACCTTTATATTTGAAACATGTAGTCTTAAATTTTATTTTACATAGATTATTTACTTATTATACTCATACGCATAGACACACAGACACACAAATATATACATATAAATATTTTGGAGGAAGATAAGGTTTTGAACAATCAACCATCCACAGATAATGAAGTATATTTCATATGACAGATTGCTTCAAAATTAACATCTCTAATTGCTCTAAGATGCATCTCATGGGCTCTTAAATTGAGAATGATGTAGATTGATGAGTGTGGCTTCATAAAACTCCCACAGGTTTTGAAATATTTTTATGAGGTAGAAATAAAACTGTCTAATAGTCCTACAGTTCTGTGGCAGATTTCATATGCATTTGGGAATTATTGTGATGGAATGCATAGGGCAGTTCGGCTTTGTACAAAAGCACACTCCAAAGAGAGTCTTAGTTCCAGCATTTTTCTTCCTTAGAAATGTTAGTCATTCCTTATGATGGAATTTATGGAACAGATTGGAGGCTTGGTTAGCAGGTGACTGTAAACAGGTCAGATTCTCTCTGCTACGCCTTTCATACCAGGTTTAAATACTTTCTTTTTAAGGAAAAAGAATGGAGTTTTCTTCCTGCATTAAATATGACGGCACTTCTGAGATGCAAGTTTTTATACATCCTAAAATAAGAACTAGATCACATCATTTTGACTGTAATATAAGTCCTATTTCTAGGTCTATTTTTTGACACACGTCCCATCTTAAGTAAAAGGAGCTCTGTGTTCATAAAGTCCCAGAAATGTCGTAAGATCGGCAGTTTCACCCAGGCCTTGAACTGTGTTCTCCGTTCCCACTTCACACATGACCCATGGCTCATCATGGGGCCAGCACGCACGAGCGTGCCAAGGACACATTCTAGGCTCTGGGCTCCCCCAGCCCCTAGGGCGTATCCCTGCAGCGGTCCCTGCTGATACTCCTTGAAGACCTTAAATACCCAGAAGGGGGCTCCCCCAGTGACTAGTGCTGTGTCTCATTCACAGTAGGTAGTCAATATGTGTCCCCTAAATAATGAACGATCATGCTAACCAATATGGTGAGTCAGACTTCACTATTTGCTAAGAGTAAATTCTTATTTCCTACTGTTTTCCATTTTGGTAAAACAAAACACACAATAAAATACCGTACATTTACGAGTTGAGACAATATTTCACTTCTAGAAATAGGTACTGGAGAAAAATGAGGTCGTTAGCTAGCAAGGCAAAATGACAGGTCCCATGTATCCACGTCTATCTATATCGACATGGGTAATATATGGAGGCACACACAGAGATGCGTGTACTTTTTGGAAAACATTGCCATTTGCTTTCCTTCTCCTACTCTTCTTCCAAGTTATCTGTAATTATTCAATCCAAGAGTTTGTAGAACACTTTTTTATGTTACACACATGGAACTAAGCAATTAGAATATAAAAATAAGCTTGCAGAAACTGCAGTCTGTGACCTCAAGAAGCAATGAACAACAGGTCCTATGTACTGAGCAGTGACTTGACTAGACCCTTAACGTATAACACCACTTTTAGTTCTCAGAACACCTTAGAAGAAAGCGTTGCTCGTTTTACACATGAGGAGACAGAGACTTTTACTTACTAGTTAGTGTGCAAGTATCTATATTTTTCACAGAGAAATGATCACACACAGAAAAAAAAAGGATTACGTGAAACCAGTAGGACAATATTGTCCACAGGATTCTAGAACAGAGAAGATAAACTTCTGCCGGCATCACTGGCACAAGCATCCCCTTCCATAACGACTGGCATCAACACAGCTCAGAATTCCCACCCAGGGTGCCCTTTTCCACCCATCCTCTCTTCTCTGTATCTCTCCTTCCACGTCAGTTACTGAATCCTGCCAACACTGACTTCACTGCATTTCCTGGATTTAAGCCTTGCACATGCTCTGGGCTACCATCAAAACCTGAGGCCAGATCTCCCTTCACTTGACAACTGCAATTCCATTTTGAACCACTTCTGAGCTATCATGATTCTTCCTGTTTTTACCTGAAATCAGTGTCAATTGCCACTGTCAAAGTATATTCTACTTAAGCTTGGGGATCATGACAACCCAGAAGTAATTGACTTTGGGGGGCAATTACATTTTTTAAGTTTCCAGGAAGGGAGGCCTGAGAGAAAGCACTAGTTGCCCGCCTAATATCCGTTCTCCTCCTCTTCCTCAGTTGTAGGAACTTCCTTACTTGCTCAGACAGCTAAAAGACTTACGGCTAAAAGTGACACAATTCTAGCCATAAAATATAATCTGAAGTCTAATATAAAGAAAAATGAGTTAAAACTTAAATTTTACTTTCAAATTTACTATTGCTATTATTATTATTATTTTTATTTTTATTTTTTTGAGTTGGCGTCTCACTCTGTCATCCTGACTGGAGTGCAGTGGCCACTCCCGGCCACCGCAGCCTCAACCTGCTGGGCTCCAGCGATCCTTCTGCCTCCGCCTTC
>NW_007231901.1:120916-147658 GCF_000164805.1 Carlito syrichta | reverse complement strand
CCAAGTTGCCCAGGCAGGTCTCGAACCCGCGGGCTCAGGCAATCTGCTCACCTCGGCCTCCCAAAGTGCTGGGATTACAGGCTGAGCCACCGAGCCCAGCCATTATTACTATTATTACCATTGTGGTTATTAGCATCATAACCGCTTATGCTAATAATATTTACCATTGGCATTAGTTTTCTATTGCCATGTAGCAAATTGCCAAAAATTTAGTGGCTTAACATAGCACAGATGTATTATCTCACAGTGTTCCTGGGTCAGAGGTCTGGACACAGTATGACTGGGTCTCCTGCTGAGAGTCTCACCAGACTGAAACTGCAGTGCTGTCTGGACCTCTGATCTTATCTGACACTCAGGGTTCTCTTCCAAGCTCACCAGTGGTTGGCAGAGTTCAGTTCCTTATAGCTGTAGGACTGCAGTCCCCGTTTTCTGGCTGGCATTCCCGGGGACCCGTTCTAGTTCCCAGAGGCTGCCCTCAGGTCTTTCCCGTGGGGCTTCCTCCATGAGCAACAGTTAACAACCTAGCTGTGCACTTCTTCCAGGCTCCATATCGGAGAGTCTTTGATACTTTTTCTGTCCCCGACCTCTGAACCTCCTTTCAATGGGCTCTTCTAATTAGGTCAGATGCACTCAGGATGAGCTCCCTCTTAAATTAAGTTTTAACTTAAATTAAAATTACTTGGCTGGGCTCGGTGGCTCAGCCTGTAATCCCGCACTTTGTGAGGCCGAGGTGAGTGGATTGCCTGAGCCCGCGGGTTCGAGACCCACCTGGGCAACTTGGCGAGACCTCATCTCTACAATAAATCAAAAATATGAGCCGGGCATGGTAGTGCACGCCTGTAGTTCCAGCTACTTGGAAGGCTGAGGCGGAAGGATCGCTGGAGCCCAGCAGGTCGAGGCTGCAGTGGCCAGGAGTGGCCACTGCAGTCTGGGTGACAGAGTGAGACTCCAACTGAAAAAAAAAAAAAATTAAAATTACTTAATTAGAGACATTAACTGCATCTGCAAAATCCCTTCAAATTTGCCAGGAGTGACATACCATGTTCTTCCTGCCTACACTGGAGAAGAGGAAGTCATATAAGGTGCACCCATCAGGGGGGCAGGAGTCTTGGGCAATCTTAGAATTCCATCTACCGCACCATCTAACAGGAACCCTTGAGCCAGGCACTTTACACATATTATCCATTTAGCTTTATTTGCTTCTTACAATATCCACATAAGGTAGGCATTGCTAGTCCATTTTACAACTGAAAAAAACAATGTGGATTAGTCGTGGGCCCTTGGGCAAATAACTTAAGCACTTGGAGTTTCAAATTCACCATTGAAAAATGGAAATGTTGGTATCTTTCTCATCTATTACATGGAGATATAATAAAGAATACACGAGGAAACACTAGGGAAATGATTTTGTAAGTTAAAGTGCCCTTGATCTGCAAGGTATTATATATGCCTGTGAGTTGTTCTTTCCAACGTCAAGTGTGGTAGGGAGGATGACACGGATGGAAGACTGAAAAACACAAATCTGGGACGTGGGATGTGGAATGCTAAATGAGTGACTTAATCCCTCTCTGGACCCCCATTTCCTCAATTTAAATAATAAAGTCAAGTAATTGGGCTAAAGGATATCTAAGGTCCACTCCAGTGCCAAAAATATCTAGAACGATGAGTTTGTTTTATATCTATAATTAAATTTAAATTTTAAATCCGGAGTGCTGGGAAAACACCATTGTTTGAGACTGCAATCCAGTAGTGGCTAGAAGAAACATGGGAACAATTCTCCCACAAGCAGTTGTTAATGATGCTTGGGAAACATTAAATTATAATAATGTGCTTCAACCTCTGGGTCCCCTTGCCATCAATAAAATAGACTTTCTTTGCAAGGGATAATAAAAAATAGAAATTGTGGTTTATCCAGACATATAGAAAGCCCAGCTAATTAACTACTGAACCATTTCTCCAGGGAGCAAATATTCCAGTTGTTGCTGTATATCACTGTCAAATACTATTTAAGTCAATGAGAGAGTCCATTTATACGTTACTTGCTGCCATCTTAGATGAGTCAAAGAGAATATGAAATTAAAAGAGGAATCAAATTTTCTTCCCTAATTAATAGTCCAGAGGGCAAAATTAACTCCAATCCCTCAATCTACTTCTGCCAAGTGATAATAACACAAATCAAGGAAATAAATACATATCAAAACCCATACAGAGAACTATGTCTCTGGCAAGGCAGCTGACATGCTGAAATTGTTCGCAAGGACCCATCAATCCATCACGACGCAGCAGAGATGAAAGGAAAAAAAATCAATTCTAGCAATGCAAAGAGTAAGCATAAAAGGCATAAACAAAAGTGTCGTCAAACAAGAAGTGGAATCACAGCTCTGGGTAAATGGGAGTTAGGTTGAAGATGGTTGAGCTTTTCTTGTTTCCTAAGGACCCCCTTGCCAATTTGCTAACGACATTCATTCAATTCACAGCATTTAATAGGTGCTGCATCTTAAAGTGGAGAGTCAATCTGAGACCATCAGAAAACTAAGGACTCACAAATGAGAAGGGAGAAATGCAAATTGCTCTATTTTTACCAAAAGGTGTTTCAAAATACAACTAGAACATTACAATTCTGTTACAACAGACTATATATTTATTGCAAGTGATCTTTGTTCTGTGCTGAGCAAGGGAAGTCAATACCTCCCTGAGATGAAATAAACCTTCCTAAAATACCCCAGTTTCACCTGGTCAAAAGCCTGTTTCAACATCTAAGTAAACCCAAGAGCCCTCGAAGTGTTTATTTTCATCACAGAGTTAGCAGCGGGTTTTCAAAATAGAATCTATTTACTCTGATCCAACAATTACTTACACCTATAACATGCGATAAACAGAACGGAAAACAAAAATAAACAGAAGTATCAGACCAGGATAGCAACCAGAGTTCATTTCTTGGGCCAGCTCTGATCAGTTGGTACTGGCTACTTATGGTACTACCTGGGCAACCCAAGGTGCTACTGACCCCAGTCAGAAAAAAACGCTGTGATCAAGCAATGTCTGACATGAAAATCAGACTTGAGGAGCCAGACTTGGAGAGGCAAGGGAGTAATAACAGCACCTGTCCAGCAACTAAGAAAAAGTTCAAAATACTTCTGTGTTTTTGAATGCCAGATTCTTCAATAGTTTCCAAAACCCTCAAGAATTCTGCAAGAAAAAGTCATGCAAAAATCCATAAATGCACATTACTTTTGATAAAATTTGAACTGGTAATTGTGAGTGTTCAGCATTTGTCAAATAAATTGGGTTTTCAGAGGGTACAACTATTTTAGAAATTGACCTAAGAAGTCTCATGAATTGTTCCTTTCTGGAAAGCAACCTGAGAACTGAAGAATATTCTGTCTTCCATAGATTCAATCACAACTCTATTAACAATAAATTATTCTTCACTATCAATTAAGCTTTACCTGCTCAAAAGCAGGTTTTGACCCCGTTTCCCACTCTCCATCTGCTAGAGTAGTGTATGAAGGAAGTCATCAGGAAAAGATTTTGTTAACCCCCTGCTGACATCACCTAAATGAGAGGTGGAGGGCTGCAAGTGAGGAAAGACCAAAGGGTTGGCAGACGTGAGACCACTTAGGCATGAGACCAGTATTTACCATAAGTCAAAGGTTAGAGTAAGCAGATATGATTTGACAGGGAGATAGAACTGGACAACTCAGCTGACTGAGAACAAGGAAGGTGAGGAGTGATCTGGGAAATCAATTTGCTAAACATTTTAAAACTATGTCTAATCCCCCCCCCCCCGGGGACATCAGCTCATCCATGGCACTCAACATCTTAGAGCTGATGAATTCTTTTTTTCTGTAAGCTCGTTCCTTGCATGTAACCACTGTTCTTATAAATGCAATATCCCCAATGAATCAAAAGCATACATTTTTAGTCTTGCATTAAAAAATGTCTATAATTTTTATGCATCCAGTCCAAATATCCAATCTGCTCTTTCGTTTGCCATTAGTGGGTTAATTTCCTTACCACTTTCTCCACCTTCTGTGGTCATTCATTCTCAACTCTGATGAAACTGTTTTGCATGCCTGACTGAATACTCACAGCTGTATTCTCAGCCCAATGACAGAAAGTTGGAAGATTCAGCTGAACAATCACCTTTCTGACTGGTTTCCCCTTTTCTGCTCATTGACAGCACGTCATCATCTCTGATGCATGATAAGCTCCTGAGGAGATAGGACTGTCTATTCCTTCTTTCATATCTCTACAGTAGCTGACAGTGTCTCCACTTAACAGATAAACATAGGTTAACTACCACTGAATGTGAACTCTTTACTTCTGCATTAGTTACAGAGGGTTTGTGTGTTCTCATTTCCATCAACCAAAGAAAATGATATTTATATCTGATGCTGTTTGCTCTTCAGGGTTGCAAAGAAGGGTAAAGAAGTATGGGGTCCCAGAACCCCAGTATTGGGGGTCCCAAAAAGGCATTAAGAACACAGGGAACTAGCTCTTCCTCTTCTTAAAGCCCATGCAATGTCCAATTAAATACTCAAAAAGAGGCCGGGCTCAGTGGTTCAGCTTGTAATCCCAGCACTTTGGGAGGCCGAGGTGAGTGGATTGGCTGAGCCCGCGGGTTTGAGACCCACCTGGGCAACTTGGCGAGCCCTCATCTCTACAACAAATCAAAAACTAGCCGGGAGTGGTAGCGCACGCCTGTAGTTCCAACTACTTAGAAGGTGGAGGCAGAAGGATCGCGGGAGCCCAGCAGGTCGAGGCTGTGGTGGCCAGGAGTGGCCACTGCACTCCAGTCTGGGCGACAGAGTGAGACTCCAACTCAAAAAACAAAAACAAAACAAAACAAAAAATACTCAAAAAGAGAAAAGACCAAATCCACACTGAGACTCAGAGAAGGTCCTTGTGTACAGGCCACAGTCCCTGAAGAATTTATACCAGACCTTAGAGTATAGATGCCTAAAAGAAGACTGTGGGGTCTGACAAGACTCCAATTCCCACTCTCCATCTATGAGAGTAGTATTAAGGAAGTAATCAGGAAAAGATTTTGCTAAATCTCTGCTGACATAACCTAAATGAGAGGTGGAGGGTTGCAAGTGAGGGGAGACCAAAGAGTTGGCAGATGCTACACCGCTTAGACTTGCATGTCTGTAGACTGGCAGTAAGAGGCAACCCCTGATGTCTTAGAGGTCATAGAATTTATTCAATCAGGCCATGAATGGGGAAGTTAGAGCCAAGAGAGTAGGACAGGGATAATGACTGTCCTGGGTATTCCATTAATATTGCTGCCTATGATGTGCTTCCTGGTATAACAACCCGAAACACCATCAATAAGACATTCTTCCCAGTGAGAAATGATCTCTAAACTAGCAGTATATTACCGGAACATGTTTTGTTTTGTTTTCCTATCCTCCTGTGTTTTAGATCTAAGGTACCTCGGAAGAGATTTGATCAAGGAGCCTTAAATTTTCTGTCAGAAGCCAGATTACTTGACTGTAAGACAGGAGTCAAAAAGTCTAATGTCAGGGTAAGCAGACAGCTGACATAAACACATTAAGTGGGTCAGGTATAAAAAATGATAGGATGTGATGAGAGCTGTGAGCTTGAGGTAGCTGTGAGTTACTATTTGGTGTCAGCAGGTTATTACCAAATAGGAATGTGAGCCCAGTGTTGCCAGAGCTTGCAATTGTTTAAGAGAAGTAGGAAAATCATATTTTTATATCAGATGTCCTAATTTTAAATGTTTGCTCTAAACACTCTAATGGCCAAACACAAAACAAGTCTGTGGATTGAAGAGACATAATTAGGTTGTCAAAGATATATTCTCAGTGTGAAGATGAGAAAGAAAAAAAAAAAAAACAAGGCCAACAAAAAGCAGCCTTACAATGAGATATTTCTCTAAAGAGACCACTTAAAGATGCTTTCTGACACATATTTAAATCAAAAAACAAGCAATTTTTAGAAAACTTCTGATTTAAAGTTTCAACAAGATTCAAAGGTACGTTAACACTTTAAAGCTAGGCAAACATTATGAAGGGAAAATAATATGAAGGTCAAATTTCAAACTTTGCCTTCATTTAGCAGTAAACCACTTAGTGAATGATGCAGAAAATAAAATATATGACTGTAAAATTAGGGCAATAATAGTACTTATCTCACAGTTATTCTGTGTCAAGTATATGAAATATATAAAATAATGCAAGAAATAAATTCTAGAGATCTATTGTACAACATTGTTCCTATAGATAACAACACTTAGAAATTTGTTAAAGGAATAGATCATGTCAAGTGTTCTTACTACTATATATATTTATTTATTTATTTACATATAAATATTATATATAATTTCCTGTCTTTAACTTGCTTATAATTTCATACTTATATTTTACACATAACTAGTGTAGCCCCTAGTACATAATAATTTCTCAACAAATATTTGTTTTTGTTGTTATTGAACAAGAAACTCTAGAAACTGTACAAGAGCACAAAGGAAAAATATACAGAGAGAAAAATCATAAAAAAAGAAATGAAAGCAAAAGTTGAAGTGTAAAAAAAATGAAATCGGATTATGAGAAGAGAATTAATAATATCATTAGCCAAGCAATAACAGGCTTGTAAACAGTCCTCAATATGAAAAGTGAGAATGGGCATAGTGCTACAGAAAACTTAAAGGAAGAAAACCATGCCTTGTCACAGTCTACTGATTTTTTCATGCTTCAGATAGTAAGAAAGAATTCTACAATAATTGAGGAAAAAAATTCAAGTTAGTCTCATCATTTTTCTCCTCGAAACTAAACACTGACAGATGACGCCTCCATTTCAGATAAAGAAATCCACAAAAGTATTGCTTACACCCTGAAAACAAGCCAGATAATTAACAAAAATCTCAACTTTAAAATAACTAGGATTTATAAGGTAAAGAATCTAGTGGAAGAACTGGGCAACATGCATGCATAGATGAGTAATTTCAAAAAAGAAGTAGAAATTATCTACAGACATCAAATATAAATACTAGGCATAAAAATATATGAGATAAAAATTCCTTTGGTTTATCATCAGACGAGATACAGCAGGGGAAAGAATAGGTGAACTTCAAAATAGGTTAATAAAATTTTTCAAACTAAAACGCACAGGGAAAAAAAGAGGAAAACAATATATCATACAAAAGACATGGCACATTGTTAAATCATCTAACATATGTATAACTGAAGGCCCAAGAAGAAAAGAAGACATGTTTGAATTAAAAATGGCTGAAGACTTTGCAAAACAAAGCACAGATCAAAGCTGCTCAGAGAACCTTAAGTAAAAATTTAAAACACCATATACTTAGTCACATCATTGTCAAATTGTTGAAAACCAAAGACACAGAAAATCTTGAAGGCAGATATAGAAAAAAGGAACAATACTAACAGAAGAGCAAATATTGGATAAACAGCAAATTTTGATTAGAAATTAAATAAGCTAAAAGAAAATAGGACATGTTTAAAGTACTGGGGGGAAAAAAACAAAACTGTCAATCAGAATTATGTACCAGTGACGATATCTTCCAAAAGTGAAGGCAAAATAAGGAAGGTTTCAGACAAAAGCTAAAATAATTCACTACTAACAGTTCTTCAGGCAGAGGAAATATGATAGCAAATAGAAAGATGAATGTACATAAATGTACATTAGCAGAAATTATTTTTTTAAGTAAAACATAATTTTAAAGATTTTTAAATGTTTTCAAGATAACTGTTTAAGAGAGTATAAAATAATGCATATTACATCTTAAGATATCAATAAAACCAACAATTACTATATAAAAAGTTCAATAGGAACATAAGTTGTTTATAAGACTCTTTTGGAATATAGAAGGAAACACTTTCTAACTCATTTTATGAGGCCATAACCCTAATACTAAAACAAGACAACACATTACAAAAAAATAGAAGAAAAATTGGAGAACCAGAAACAGTATGATCATAGACATAATGTTTCTCAACAAAATATTAGTAATAAAATTGAGTAATACAGAAAAAGGAAAATATATCATGACAAACTGGAACCGATCCTTTAAATGCAACATTGGTTCAGCATTCAACAGTCAACCAATGTAATTCCCCAATCAATACATTTAAAAAAAAATCGATATGGTCTTCTCAAGAAATGCAGAAAAAAACTTGGCAAAACTTAACATCACTTATGATAAAATACTTAGCAAAATAGGAATTTAAGGGAAATTTCCCAGTCCAATAAAGAGCAACTAGAAAAAATCCCACACCTAACGTACTCAATGGTGAAAGACATGTCCCCTAAGATTGAGAACAAAGCAAAGATGTCTGATTTCACCACTTTTAGTCACCATTGCTCTGGACATGCTAGCCAGTGACATAAATTAAGAAAAAGAAATCAAAGCCATACAGACTAGAAAGGAAAATAAAACTGGATCTATTGACAGACATGACCATCTATCGTAGAAAATCTCAAAGAAATTAATAAGAACTACGATAACTAATACTTTTGTTGAGCGGTTGTAAGATACAAGTCAAAGTACTTAAAAAATCAATAGTATATACTACGAATAAACAGTTTGAATTTTAAATTATAAAACACAATACCATTTACAACAGCATAAAAATTTTAAGTATGCAACAATTGTAGCTTAAATTAATAAGGGCCTAAGTAAATGGAAATGCTATCGATGTTCCTGGGTTAGAAAACTCAATATTGTTAAGATGTTGGTTTCCCTCCTAAATTGATCTATAAATTCATGATTGCAATCAAAATTTCTGCAACATTGATTGCAGAAATAAAATAAAATGAGTCCAAAACTTATTTTGAAATAGCTATCACCTGTAATAATGAAAGCAATTTTGAAAAAGAAGAATACAGTTGAAAGACATACTATCTGACTTCAAGACTCACAGTAACTGCAGTAATCACAACAATATAGTATTAGCATTGAGACAGGTGTATAGAACAATGAAACAGCTGACTTTTTATAAAGGCTCCATGATAATTCAATGGGAAAGCTGGTCTTTTCAAGAAATGGTCCTGGTAAATTAATCTTTAACTCATATCATATACAAAACTTAACTCAAAAGTGATTACAAACCTATATATAAGAACTACAATTATAAAGCTTATAGAACAAAAGTATTTGTGACTTTGGCTTAGGTAAATATTCTTTAAATGGGATATAAACAGTACAAACCATAAAATAAATAAGATAAATTGAACTTCATGGTAATTAAAAACTTCTGTTCTACAAAAAATACTGTTAATGAAATGAAAAGACAAGCCACAACCTGAAAAAAAAAAAAAGTGTAACATCTATTTGATTAAGGACTTGTATCTAAACTATGTAAAGTTTATGTCTTTTGTCTCCATGATAAGATATATAATTTTTAAATGAACAAATTTTTCACCACTGATGATATACAAATGTCAAGTAAATAAATGAAAAAATGCTTAACATTATTCATTATTACAGAAATGCAAATGAAAACCAGAATTATATGCTGGTCCACATAAGAATGGCTATTTTTAAAAAATGACAGTATTAAGTGCTGACAAAAATTTGGAATACTTAGAAATCTCAAAGAATATGTGGCAGTTGGAAAAAATGAAAAATGGTACAGATATTAGACAATAGTTTGGCAGTTTCTTATAAAGTTACCTTACCATTTGATATTTGATCTAGCAATCTCAGTCTTAGGTATTCACTCAAGATAAATAAAACATTATGTGGAGAAAGTACTGATTGCAAAGAAACATGAAAACAAATTCTTGAATAGTGCAATTGTTCTGTATCATGATTGCAATGGTGATTACTTGACTGTATACATCTGTCAAAATACATCTAACTGTATACTTGAAATTCACGAACTTGAATATTGAATATACACTATGCCATAATACATTTTATTCTGAAAAAGTTTTAAGGGCAGAAATTAGATCAACTGTGGCCAGATGTTGGAGGTGCCGAAAGAGACTGACTACAAAGGAATCTGATGGAATTCTTTGAGTTAGTGGAAATTTTGATTGTAGCGTCCATTATATATTCATCAAAATTTACCAAACTGGGAATTTTTAAAAGCTAAATTTTGAACCTGACTTTAAAAAATTAATGAATGAATAATAAACAAATAAATAAATACTGAAACACAACAGAGCAATATATTAAGTTTCCTGCAGGAAAATGCTCGTGACCCCAATATGTTCTAGGCAGTTGTTTTACCAAAAGACAACGGAGAGATGTTTTTTGCGGTACAAAGATCAGAAATTACCTACTTAAGTACTTTTTCTGAACGAAATACCTGGGGTCCTGTGATTCAATAGAGGAATACAGGGCAAAAGAAATAACGCCAGAAGCACTGATGATATAATTGTGCACATCAATTACCTTTGTGCATTAGAAAAAGGAACCTTCCTCCCTAGTCCCCCACCATTTTCCTCCTGAAAGAAAAGATTTACGTGGAAGGAATGGAAGGAGTGAGAAAGGGAACTACTCCATTGATTACTGAGAAGCATTGAGAGATAAAACTCTAGAATTTGTTCTCTTCCACAAAAGGAAATAAGTAACAATCTTTCATCCACTGACATTGATAAGTTTAGTAAGTTTTTTTTTTTAAGTGAGTTAAGCAATTTGTATGTGATTTATATTTAAAACACTTTGAGACATCTATTATTTTTATATACTCTTATTACATTTAATTTTATTAAAGGAGTAACTGTGTTGTAAAATATTAAATGTAGGATATCCATAAGGTCCAGAAACAGGTATAATAGTCATTTATTTTTTACTGATTAAAGATGTTCCTGGCCATTGCTTTGTTAAACTGCCGTCTCCATGTGACTCTTGGAACAACAGCCGCCATGTATTCTTAGCTTTGGCCCCCTCCCCTACCTGGGGGAGGTGAATCTCCTCTCTCTCTCTCTCTCTCTCTCTCCGATTTACTTTCTAAGTAAACTGCTTGAAAACTCAAAAAAAAAAAAAAAAAAAAGATGTTCCTGACAACATTTCATGTGCTGTGGTTCTCAGACCTTATGGCTACCCTATAGTTCTACAACACTGAAAAGAAACAGTGGTGGTCTCTACCCATACCAATCCCTACCCCAATTTCTGCTTTCTGAAGCCAGTAGCTTTCAGCTATTTCTTCTTCTCCTATCTATCTCCATATTTACAAATTACATGTTTGATTTGTCGTTCCTTTTTTTTTTTTTTTTTTTTTTTGAGTCGGAGTCTCACTCTGTCGCCCAGACTGGAGTGCAGTGGCCGCTCCCAGCCACCGCAGCCTCGCCTGCTGGGCTCCGGTGATTCTTCCGCCTCAGCCTTCCGAGTAGCTGGAACTACAGGCGCGCGCTACTGCGCCCGGCTCATTTTTGATTTATTGTAGAGATGAGGGCTCGCCAAGTTGCCCAGGCAGGTCTCAAACCCGCGGGCTCAGGCAATCCACTCACCTCAGCCTCCCAAAGGCGCGGGATTACAGGCTGAGCCACCGAGCCCGCCTGATTTGTTGTTTCTTGATTTAAAAATATATTTTAGATATTATTTGCTGACTTTCTAATATGGAAGAAGGGATTTCGAGCCCCCCCCCACACACACACTCACCTTCCTCATCCTTCTATGATAGAGATTATGTGACGATTATTCAGATCATTATAAATATATAAACTCAGTTCACAGCTGAGCCATGTGTATACAACAATTGTCTTTCTTTACTGATACAACTTTTTGTCTTCCTGAAGCTAATATTTATCTTGCTTTTTCGTCATCTTAGGCTATCCTTGCTGCCAGGCTAGTTTTCCATTTTCTCCATCTGGATAAGTGCGCAGTCCATCTGTTTTCTAGATTCTAACATTTTGTGGCTGTCATATCCTGTCCTGTTCTCTTGTCCATATAGCTTTATGCAATTGTATCCCCGTAGTGTCTTTTGAATGGTATTTCAGGAAATGAAGGTAACCCATGGGTTCTGTTGGCCACGTCCATGTCCAACAGCTGCCCCTTCCAGCGACAGTAACTGACCTTGGCAAAGATGTCTGCAGAGGGGATGCTGGGCCAGGAGAGGGGAGGGAGCTTGTGCACTAGGACAAACCAGACATCTTGAGGCGTGGTTTCAGAAATTTTTTGCAATTGGAGGAAATATTCATTTATTTTTTAAAAATAAGTTGATTGAATAAATTTGAGAAGAATAGAGGCCTACAGTCCTCACACCTACCTTCACCGCACTGAAGCAGACAGCGTAGAGCAGGGCAGTGGCCAAGATGCTTCGGGCCATGCTGTAGACGGCAGAGGTGATCCCAGACACGGCTGGAACACAAACATAAACAGCTCTTTTCTAGACTGTCCATTCTCAAAATCAACACATGCTGTAAGAAAGTAAAGAGACAGCTGTAGCCTTGAATACAAGATGCCGGCTGAGGCGGCAAAGAAGAAATCTATGGGATCCCTCAAAAGGTACTGAGCAGCTTGTAGGTACAAGGCTGAGACTTACCATTTAACTATAAATTCAAGAGGAAAGCATTTAGAAAGAAGCCTTCTCAGGGTCCTTAAAAGACTGTGCGAATGTGTCAGAATGGAGGTAGGGAGCCTCCTGGCTTACAGCTGAAAGCTGCAGGCAAGGAAAAGATCCTGGATAGGGGCAAAAGGAAGAAGAAGGAGGAATGGGAAGGGAGGAGAGCGGGAGGGAAGAGAGGAGAGGAAGAGAGGAGAGAGGAGAGCAAGTGCTCTCATGTAGTAAGTGTGCGTGCGTGCATGTGTATGTGTGTGTGTGTGTGAGACTAGGTGGTTACAGTGATTGCTTTGTGCACATTATCTCATTTAATCCCTTACAGCCACCCTGTTTCTTTCCATTTTGAGAAAAGTAAACTGAGCAGTGTTTCCAGGTCAGCATTTTATCCAGCTTGGTCTGAATCCAAAGGACTACGTTAAAAGAGAGTCGCAGTGCTTGTTTAGAGACACAGTTCGCCTGTATCTACCTATGTACACACAATACGCACTGTTACGCTCACAGACTCACACTGATGCCTTCCCAGAATTATACATGTGCCCGCTCAAATACACACGCACACACACATACCCTCTCACATCTGCTCACGCACACAGATGGTTTTTCTGAGGTATTGTTCAGAGGGCCTCAAACCTATTCTAAATAGCAGAGAAGCCCACACTCTCTTGTTTCTTTGCTGCACTCAACCAAGTTCAGCGGACCACTTCCGGTTTGGCTGCGTGATTCTGGATGGGCCCATCATCACACTGACTGACCCAAACCGAAATCTTGTAGTGCTCAGGAGAAGGAAAACCTAACCTCTTATCCCCTGCCCTAAGCTATTTGGCCCTGATCTGAACTTTAGACTCCTGAGAGGAAGAGCAGACCGTAAATGACTTACCAGAACCTCCAAAAAACAGCATGTCTGTTTGTTCCAAAAGATAAATGCAGAAAGTGTTGATTTGTGGAAAGAGCCCAAGAAGGGAAATTGCAGGAAAGCAATACAAAAAGACTGAAAATGAACACACACAAGTGATGATAAGCATGTGGTAACTGTCACCAAGGCTCCCACCACAGTGCTGGCTCCCTCCCCTTCCAGACACCCCCCCACCAGGAATACCAGAGGCAGTCCCAGACTCCTCTCGACTGAGGAAACCAGGCTGAGATGGACAGGGACCCAAGGATATAACGCAGAGCTGACCCCGGGGAAAGGGATGCACACAGGTCTGGGACCGAGCCAAGACCTCAGGGGTGGTGAGTGATGGCAGACCAGTCTCCAGTTTGGAAGAGTAGACCTGGATTTGCGCGAGATGAGGCGGGGAGAAGGAAACCAGGCAACACTATGGGAACACGCAAAAACACAGGAGAGTCGTTATGAGGCTTTCTTCCAGCATGGGCAGGGGAGCAGCAATCAGAGCCCAGGGGGATCTTCGCTTTGTACTCTGGAATCTCAAACACTTCAATAACTCAGTCTATTACACCCTAAACACCAACTGGAGACTTAGTGTTCAGTCAGAGCCAAGGCTCTCACCGAGGAGGAAGGGAGGGTGGGAACTAACCAAACAACTGCAGCACACTGTGACAATGTGACAGGATGCAGAGGAGGAAATGTCACCTGGTAGATCAAGGTGGCCCTGGATGAGGAGAGGGAGACTGTGCTACCTCCTATCATCCTAGCAATGCAATTACACAACTGGTGAAAACATTTGTAGGTTATAATTCAATGTTCCAGAGAAATAATTTCTTATGGGGGAAAAAACTAGTAGAGCAGCATGTACGGCAACTTTCCTATCATTGTCTCTTGCTTAATTCTATTCAAGCTGGCTTTCATAGAAACACAGAAATTCCCACTAGGAGTGCTGTAATACATCTGTCTTCTTTTCTGTCTTAGATTATTGGGTAGAGTGTCAAATGAAGTTTGATACTGGTAGACTTAATAAAACTAAGGGAATTTGATCTGAAATCCAGTATGTCTAGATATTTGAACTATGTCCTAAAACCGTATATAAAACCACAGGGAACAATGGGAGTAGGGATAATAAGGAAGGGTGTTTCAGCTAAAAATGAGAAATGTAAACTTTCTATAGTGATGGTATAGGAATGAGAGTATTGGTATACCCCATTCTCTTCTAATATTTGGTTAAAATAGTTGGTTAATGTTCTTTGGTTAAAATAGGCAAGATAGCACCTTTGGCCACAAGATAGTAAAACCGTGTCACATGTAGTTAGTTATTGCTTCTCTCATGTCTTTTTTCCTCAGTGCTCCTTGTTATGGGTTGACTTACATTCCCACAAAACATGCTGAAATCCTCTTTAATAGTTGGTTAAAGGAAGTATGAGACAAAGTACTAAGAGACTGTTCCAACTCTTTGTGAAAGTAATTTTGTGTAATGCTCATGGCTATGATAAGGGGGCCTTTGCTTGGATTGGAGCTATGTTTTGATACACATGGTGATTTCGTTGTCATGGTTTTTGTGGCAAGATTTCAACTATATTGCAAGAGAGCAAAGCATCCCAAAGCAGCTCATTTCTCAATCAAAGCAAGCAGTAATATACAAGTACTGATATGCTAGACATAACCATGTAAAGCATAACTTCTTTGTCAAGTTTTTATGAATGGAACTCAGAGATATGAAAGGAAATATGTAAGAAGTACAAATTTAATTACAGAACATAGAGACATGAGTATTGAAATTTTAATCCACACAATTTCAAGCAAAGTGAGTATTCCTCTTATCTTTGGGACTCAAAACCCCCATGATGATTATATGCCGTGCTATATCTTCAAATTCCAGGGCAGGGGCAGAAAGAAGGTGCAATGTGATTTTATTAGTTTGCCTTCCCAAGTGTTCTCTGTGTGTGTGTGTGTGTGTGTGTGTGTGTGTGTGTGTGTGTACGCACACGTGCACCACAAAAATGACACCAAGAATGAAGAACTACAAGTGAAAAGTCTGGATGTGAAATAAATTTACAGGCAGCCAAATACTGGAATCTATTCAGCAAATCATGGGTAAAGAGGTATTTCCTGTGGGAAATAACATTGGCCAATGCAACAAAAACTGAAAAAGTGAAAAGAACTGAAACACAATGAATAATGGCAGGAGAAAAGTCGTTGAAGATGCTCTGGCTGTGGGTGTAGAATTAGGACTCAATGAAACAGCACAGGAAAAAGAGCAGTCAGCTTGGAGGCCCTTACACTAGATCTTCTATAGAAGATATTGGAGGAGGGAAGCTCTAGTCTTTAAGAGCCGTGGAGGCGGAATGGGAGGAAGATGGAGTCCATGGACCTTATCTCTTAGGTGGTCATTCACATGAATGAAACAGCAGCCAAATGACTGGTACATCAGTAGGGCTTTTGGAAAGCTACCCTTGAAATTGCTAAAATTATTGCCTTTTTTTCAAAAGTAAAAAAAAAATCAGAGTCCCCATGGCTGTTCACAATGTTCCCTATGAACAAACACTTTTTTTTTTATCATGCCACTAAGAGGGTCTATAATTTTCTCTCACTTCTTCCTAACACATTATTTTCCTTAGGAATTACCATCAATGCAGAAACTTCTGGTATAGTTCCCTTTTTTGTCAAGCATAGTTCATAAATAAAAATATTGTATCTTAAGTGTACTTCTTTGGTTAAATGTAAATAATATGAATTACTATATTTGCAGGTTCTGGGGGGCAAGCATGCATTAAAATAGAGAAATAACACTAAAGCCTACAGAGTCACTGTGAGCACACACATCGTGTGTCTTCGATGTGCCATGTCTGGTATTCATTCATTCATTCATAGTCCAAATATGAACTGCTAAGGCCAGGAAACGAGCCTTTATACAAGACATGGAAATGGGAGGTCTGTTTCCAGGAAGGGGCCGGGGGGTGTGAACAAATAACCGGTTTCAAAACGTTCACTTATCTCTAAGGTTTACATCATTGAAGCTGCGTTATCCTGGGCAGGGGTTTATAGTCATAAGGACTAAGCCAGAACAGCAATATTCAGACATGAAAAGGACCACAGAGCAGAGGCCATTTGATAATTCCAAATACTGGAATCTATTCAGCAAATCATGGGTAATAGCCCAGCGCGTGCACTTGGGCTACAACCGAAGGCTGTCTCATCTTGCCCGATCTCTTCCATGCCAGGGGACTCCTTGCCTCACTAAGCCACCCTCTCCACTGCAGGACAGCCCTCACCCTAACCATTTTACAGGTCTTCCTCACACTGAGTTGCAATCTACCTGCCATGTGCTGGGACTAGTTAATAAGCTACAACACAGATCACTCCCCCACCCCTCTGAGCTGGCAGCCTTCTAGAAAACTGAAGGGATTGCCTGTACCTCTGTCACCCACATGTTTCTTTGACAGGTTGGACTCCTCAATTCCATCAATCCGGTTTCCAGACCTGGGGCAGCCCATGCATCTACACTCTTCGGAGAACACTCTAGTTTTGTAAGTGCTCCTTTCGAAATATGTTACCAAGAACTGAAGGCCCCTCGGCTTTCTCATCTGTAGGATAATTACACAGCCAGTCTCACTAGGAGGCATGCTAAAATTCCAGCCTAGAGGTCACCAGTCTCTGACTCAGTACAGGAAACTAGTGCTGATGAAGAAGGACTTTCTTTCACCTTATTCCTGGTCATAAAAATAAAGAATGTTTTCCTCATAATGACAGGAAAGTATACAGTGTACTCTGAATATATTCCGAATATATATGAGGGATCTTTTTTTTTTTTTTTTTGAGTCGGAGTCTCACTCTGTCGCCCAGACTGGAGTGCAGTGGCCGCTCCCGGCCACCACAGCCTCGACCTGCTGGGCTGATCCTTCCGCCTCAGCCTTCCGAGTAGCCGGAATTACAGGCACGTGCTACCACGCCCAGCTGATTTTTCATTTATTGTAGAGATGAGGTCTCACTGCCCAGGCGGGTCTCGGACCCGCAGGCTCAGGCAATCCACTCACCTCAGCCTCCCAAAGGCGCAGGATTACAGGCTGAGCCACCGAGCCTGGCAGTTCATTTCTTTTTTAAAAACAATGAATCATATTAGAATATCACTCTCCATGTATCTAGCTCCTCAATTCACTATAATTTCTATTCCTTCTATTCCTCTATGATCTGATGTTGTCTTCTTGCCTTTGAGATGCTCCTCTCCTTGCACTGTGTATGACAAGGAGCTTCTTCTTCTTTGCCACCTGCCAGTCCACCTGACTCATCTCCTACCGCTGGCTCGGGCATTCAATCCCTCCTGTCTAGGTTGGCAGAATGAGCTGCAGATACCGGGCTGTCCTGACTCCTTCCCTGCTTCTCCTCCTCTCCTGCTTCGTCCTCCTCCAACAGGGTGTGTTGCCAAGCAGAAACTAAAAGTGGAGACGGTGCAACAAACAGCATCATAGAAAACAATCCACATTTCCTGGAACCTGCCAGACAAGGACCGCTTCCACCCAAGATGTGTGAAAAGCACAGGAGCACCTTTGGCCACAGGAGGGTAAACAATGTCACGTGGACTTAGGTCTTGCTTCTCTCTTGTCTTTTTTCTTAAACGCGCCTTGTTATGCGCTGAATTGCTACCACAAAAAATGTTGAAGTCCTAACCCCCAGTAAGAGTGTCCTTATTTGGAAACAGGGTCTTTGCAGATGATCAAAGTAAGCCAAGGGCACTAGGGCCCACCTGGGTCTCGTCCGACATGACTGGTGTCCTTCTAAAAGGAAGAGATCTGGATACAAAGACAGACATGCACAAGGGAAGACTATGTGAAGATACAGGAAAAAGAAGGCCGCCGAAAGGCAAGGAGAGGGGCCTGGAAGGTCCTTGTCTAGCACCTCTGGCGAGGGCATGGCCCTGAAGACACCTTGATTTTGAACTTCTAGTTTCCAGAACTGTGAAACAATAAATTTCTGTTGTTCAAGCCATCGAGTTTGGGGTACTTTGTTATGGTAACCCTAGGAACTAAATACACTTTTGTTTTCCTCTTAACAGCCTTCTGTTTTCGCCTACCTTTCTTTCCTTCTCTCCTTGCTAGCCCTTTAATGTACCAACGGCAGCAGCTATAAACGGTTTAGATCCCCTACTAGTTGAGGGAAGAGAATGGAGGTGCACAAATAACAAATAACTTTGAAGTACTCTTGTTTTCCCTCATAAAGTCAGAAAAAGAGTATAAGCCCCTATCTTCTTCCACTCTTTCCCGTTTGTTCTAAACTTGTTTCACAACCGTTTTTTTGCTTAGTGCAAATTAGTATGTTTAGCACATTCATGCCATAGGGATTGCTATTGTTCTGTTTTTCTATTTATCTTCACCCTAGAAGTCATTTGGTCGGCTTGCTGGATTATTTATCGCCATTTTTACTTGTCACTGTTGACAAGCACACAAAAATATGTATTAGGCAGAAGCTTTAATGAAGGAGAGAGAATTCCAGCGAAAAAGATAAGAGCGCTCCCTTTCCGATCTCTAACGAAACGGATTTGAAGAAAAATAAAAAGAGAATGGGCATAGCAAATTGCATCTTCTAGCACAAGGGTATTGCTGAAAGTAAAATCTTAGGCTTTTACAAAGTACATTAAGGTCTTCCTTTTTGAGCCTTTATAACATCTCACATTCTAATGCTGTTACAAGTTTCCCATGCCAAGACAACTACACCTATTCAATAGAGTTGACTTTTTTATAGTAGAAAAATAAAAATATGATAAAAAAATAAGTCAACTTGTAAACAGCATGTACATCATGCTCGTCTTCCCTCAACTCTCTTCTTTACAAATCATCCGCAAGAGATGCTCGTGGAGTCCTCATTTATTCTAAGGGCTAAGTTGCACAGTCCTAACGGATTCTAGCCTTCTCTGATTTATGAATGGGAAGCGTTCCAAGGGTTCTTTGTATGATGTGTTCATTAGTTTATCCTTTCAACAAATGTTGTTTAGTACCTGCAGATACCAGACACTGTGGAGGGTTCGGGGGTAAGAAAGCAGGCAGGATTCCTGCCTCGCCTTTACTGGGCAGATAAGCTAAAGAGGGAGACAGACCTTAATCCAAGAGCACACATCCAAGCAGGCTGCTGTAAAATGCATTGAGGGCTATGTGAGAGGAAGGAAGACGGGACGAAACTTAGCGAAATGAGGCATTATTAGCTAGCATAGTTAAGGGTGAGGGAGGTGGCAGAACAGAACAGGTTGTGAGGCAGAAGGAATTCGGTATGAACGGGGGAGATAGGAAGGAGCCACAATCGTTAAGGCTCCAACTCAGGTCACAAATCCTTGTGGCCCGTAAGAGGTGAAACTCTACCAACAATAACTCACACTTAAGATCTGGGGAAAAGATGGTCACCAGGTACCCAGGATAGCGTGTGGGGTGCAGAAAAAAAGGCAACATTTTAATGCAGACTGATGTTTCCTGGACATTTCTAGAATCCTTTTATGCCCTCTCATCCCCAGGTCTGCCTGTGCCCTTCAGCTCTGGACTCCAGCACTGCTGTTTGCAAAAAGGAACAGGAGAGAATGGTTCTCCAAAGTGTGCAATGATGCCAACCCAAATGTCTCGATCTCCTCAAACACATTTTCACTGCAGCTGATTTAAAGAGGAAGACGGGCGATCTAAGTTATACGAAGGTAAAAATGCCTGGCAGCTTTTCTTGTTGTGTATATAATCCAATTGATAGAACTTCAAATAACATTAAAAAGTAAAGTGAAAAATATCAGAAAGAAGAGAAGCAGATATTCTTGGGCAGGAAGGCACTGACTGGGAGTCTAATCACGGGATCTATTCCAATTTTTTCCCTCAACATAACATGGTTCTGTTTGCTAGTTGAACTCAGAGGTTCTCTGAAACAGGGTGCCAAAACCTTGGCCATCAAGAATCTACTCAGCTCCTCAGATGAGGTAACAGGAAGAGAAGTGCTAATGGTACACAGAAAGGTTGGGGGAGTCAAGAGCGAGCTACCAATCCAGCAGGAAGAGGAAAGGGGAGATGGTCATTGGAAGGGAAGTGAAGTGAAAAGGTGAGTTGGGAAGTGAGAAGCCAACCACAGTTTTCACCTTGAGAAAGCCTACACCACATCTGGGCACCCTCCCCAGTTCCACTGGAGAGATTCAGAGGGCTGTCATGGGAGTGGGAGAAAGAATCCTGTGGTCTTAAGGCTTTTGCAGTCTCCTGAGTAAGATTTCCAGACGGCATGCAAGAGACTCAGGGGTGGTGTTTTTGATAGCTGCCCTTTGTGAACTCAGTTGGTCAATGTGATCACAGTTCATTACAAGCCAGCAGGTGTGTGAATCCCTAGATGTCATGGCAAGTATTCTCAAACATCTGCGGTCAAGTCTTCAGAGCTGCAGGTCAATACTGGGACAGCCTTTTTGTGTAATAATAACGACAATAATAGCTAATGCCTGGTGTCAGACACCAGTCTGTATGGTCAAGTATACTCATGCATTTAAAACTTGTAACAGCATCCAAGGTGGGTAATATTTTGTCCTCCTATTACAGATGAATTGTGCTCAATGTGATACACTGAGTGAAGAAGCAAAGCTGGTTCTCCAACAGCCAAGGGTCTGGCTCAGTGTTGGGGTTCTAATTCATTATGATATGCAGATGGCTTGCTTAAATGAAACATTTTGCATTAAACACTGCCTAGACCTCAAGGCAAGCAAAGGGTACCGTGGAAGACTGGGTGACCAGAGTACCTGGGACTCCACCTAGATGGAGAACCATGCTTGTGCATGCTGCCACCCTGATACCAAAACCATCCCAGCAGGCACCACGGAGGCTATTCTTCAGATATCACAGAGCTGCAAATTCTTGGTCATCAAAATCCTTTAAAATAATTCCATTGTTGGATGCTTTGGGACTTGGGCTCTCAGACAGTCTTCTATAGATGTGGAAACCAAGAGGGAAACGCACATCTCTTCTTCCAGCAATCAAGCAAGTAGGCTTCTCCAGTTAGGCATTCAGAAGATAAAGGGAAGGCGTGTGCTCCCTCCCGTGTGTTCTTCCCCACAAACCCCAAATTAACTCACCTATTAAGTAGTCCCTAGCTGACTGCAGGGACACTGGAGAGAAGAGCTTCAGGCCATATACAACGTAACCGGGAGGGTGCCTGGCTTTGGCCTCTGTATCAAGAAGCAAAATAAGGCCACACAGCACACAAAAGTAGGTTGGTCTGCTATATGTTATGATTTGGTTGTGTCCCTAGAAAACAAACACAATTTCTGAATGGGACCTTTTATTTTTATTAAATGGCAAAAGCCTCACAGTCAATACTTTACACCGTATCATACAACTTATACAACTTATAACACATTCTCCCCACTCCCCTCCCACAACCCATACACACAAAATTCCAGGAAAAAAAAAAGAAAAAAGGCCTGCTGCTTATTCCGTCAAATCGGAATGAGAATATTAAAAAGAATCTTATGCCTCTCAATCGCAACAAGATTTACCTGAAAATTTAATTACTATCCTTGGAGAAAATCTAGATCTAATCTGATGCTTTCCCGAAACAACAGTGAAACCTCCATTCATCTTGTTCATTTCAAGTGCTTAACTAATTTAAACCATTATTGGCTCTACATTTGGGCTCCACTGTTAATAAGAAATAGTATTAAGCATTGTGGGTTTTCATTTCCTAGTATTGCAGAAAGCAAGACAATACAGGTGCAAGTTATACCTGCAGAGATTGCATAAAGTGTCATAGCATAGCATAATAGAATAATTCAATTTTAAAATCTTGTTATTTATACTACGTATACAGCACTTTCCCTGAGGGGTACCAAATTCTTTGCAGACTTCATCTTAGCTATCAAAATATTGTTATAATGAGGAGTAGAAATACTTTTTATTCTTAAGTAGACAGAAAAATTAAAGAAAAGATACAACATCAACTTTCAGGGCAAAAGTTACAAAGAATTTATATCTCACAAATCAATGCACAATTCATAAGATTCAAGAAACCAACAAAAATTAACTAAGAGGAAAATATTCCTTGCAATTCATGAACTACCTTAGGTGTAAAAAGTAAAGATTAAATTGATAGGGTTTCAGATGTGAGTTTTTTAAGTCAACTGCCTTGAACATGTTATATTTAGAAATGCAATTTAAATCGCCACTGCTACTTTAACGGAAATAGTCCTATTCTGAGACCATCTTTTAATGGAAAGGAAAACAGTCTGTCCATGGAGACTGACTATGCTTGGCCCAGAGTCCAGGCACAGTATGGAAGAATATATGCACTCTTCTGAAATTTCCTTTTGAATCCAACTGGGCCATAGATTAATGGGTATGGAAATAGTTTGCA
This sequence comes from Carlito syrichta, assembly GCF_000164805.1. Lineage (NCBI taxonomy): Eukaryota > Metazoa > Chordata > Mammalia > Primates > Tarsiidae > Carlito > Carlito syrichta. Next base: position 124,921 of record NW_007231901.1, on the reverse strand, counting down.
TTTTTTAAAAATTGAAACTAAAGCCTAAGTGAAATCCAACAAGTGAAAAGCAAAATAAATTTGTTGGTATAAATACCTATGTGGGATACAAATACACATATGAGACATTTCCTCAAACTGACACAGCTTAGGAAATACAGTCAAATAGTTACCTTCCACTCGCTCTGATTTGTTCTTTTATGAATAGGTTTAAAATACATTATCTAGAAATGAAAAATCTTTGGCCTTGAACAAGTCTGTGATATTGTTTTGGATCTTCCAAGTCAAACTTTACTGGGCATGGGAACGCTTTCTCTGTATTTGTAATTTATGAAACAAAACCTAAAGCATCCTTCCAGAGAGTCTGCCCCGCTGCATGTTCCTACGTCACCACATTGTCCCCAAACCATTCTAAGCCTACTGCTAATACATGGTACATTGTTGGGAGTCAGCCTTGGAGGCCCACCTGATTGACAGGGTCCGGGTGGGCCGAAGACCCCGGGCCGCAGGTCGAGCCCAGGAAGCTGAGGCCCTTTTGTCCTTCAGGACATCTCACGACCCTTGTGGGGCTGGCCCCGCAGTACATACACCACTTTCAGGTCCCTTCATTCTAAGACACCTACTAATAAAACGCCCCTGCTCCCCAGTTCCTGATTTCACATGCGGGTTCATATCAAAACCCCAAGGATTGAGTTTTTAAATTTTTTCGATAGAAGAATTCCACTCGCTCCACCATGTGAAGTCTGATCATCATTGCTTAAAAAAACTCATTGGACTCCGTCATTCCCCATCTGTTTTTCACCTTAAAATGCAAGTGGGAGCACCAAGCGAATTCAGCCGAGGACCACCGTGCGAGGTTATTGCAGGAGAGCAGACCGATGTGCATACTGACATTTCCCATCACCCCACTTCCCTGCACCACTCACGCCCAGTGCTGTCTGCAGAGCAGAGGAAGAGCAAGATGAGATTCTAACAAAAACTCTGGGAGTCCTCCTGTGGAAAGCAGTGGTGCCTGGGGTTAGGTGATCAGGCCTCATTAGCCCCTTAGGAAGAGAGTGAAATGGTCAGAAGCTTCCCACGTTGTCTTGTTGTTAAGGGGAGAAAAAAGGTTTTTATCGTAAGGGAGATGAGGCGACTGAGAGAACCTAGCAGGCCCATTGGCTAGAGCAGGGCCTCAGAGGGGACTGACCCGGGGGCTGTCCACAGCCAGGCCAGGCTGCCTCTACCCTCTCCCAGTCCCACAGCAGGCACCATCTCCAGGATTCATTCCATGGGGCAGAGGGGCAGCAGCTCACACCTATGGAGTGGACACATGTTTCCATCTCGATCACAGTCAGAGATCCAGCTTGTATTTTTGGCAAATGAGGAAATGGACACCAGTGACAACTGCTAATGTTTATCTGGTCTTTCTTACGTCCCAAGCACTGGTGGCTCTACTTATAATATTTCAAATGTATTTACGTGGGCTAATCCTCAGAATACCCTGAGAAGCACATACTATTCTCATTTAAAAAAACAATTTTTGCTGGGCTCGGTGGCTCAGCCTGTAATCCCGTGCCTTGGGAGGCTGAGGTGAGTGGATTGCCTGAGTCCGCGGGTTCGAGACCCGCCTGGGCAGCGAGACCTCATTTCTACAATAAATCAAAAAATCAGCAGGGTGTGGTAACACATGCCTGTACTTCCGGCTACTTGGAAGGCTGAGGCGGAAGGATCGCCGGAGTCCAGCAGGTCGAGGCTGCGGGGGCCGGGAGCGGCCACTGCACTCTAGTCTGGGCGACTGAGTGAGACTCCAACTCAAAAAAAAAAACAAACAATTTTTTTTTGAGGCGGGGTCTCACTGTCTCCCAGGCTACAGTGCAGTGTTGTGATTATAGCTCACTGCAGCCTTGAACTCCGGAGCTCAAGTGATCCTCCTGTTTTAGCCTCACAAGGAGCTGGGACTACAGGTGTATGCTACCATGCCCAGCGAATTTATTTTTATTTTTACTTTTTGTAGAGATGGAGTCTTACTGCGTTGCCCAGGCTGGCCTTAAACACTTGGGCTCAAGCAATCCTCTCACCGTAACCTCCCAAAGTGCTGGGATTACAGGCATGAGCCACTGCGCCAAGCTATTCTCATTTTGACAAGAGTAAAGTGTGGCATGAGGATGAAAAAAACTGCCCCAGTCTCACAGACAGAAAACGCTGCAGAGCAAGGAGGTGGACTCCGGCTGTCTGGCTCCCACAATGACTGGGGGAGGCATGCACTTGGCACTGGATGCTCCAGACCCAGGGACTCAGTCTGACCTACCTAAATTTCACTCATAATCATCACTCTTAAACACAGAATTTAGACAAGATTCATGTGAAACAAAGAGAGAGTGGAAAAAGCTTTGCAACAACTTGGGGGTGTTGGCTTTTCCTAAAAGGACTCTGGGTGGAGAAAAAGGGCTCCTGATCTACAAGGGTGTCGAAAAAACAAGCACGGTCTGCCCAGCCCTCTGCTGCTGTCCTGTGGCACTGTGGTCACCTACACTGACCCCCGTCACTGTGACAAGGGTTTGCTGTGTTTGAGAGTTCCTCACAATGATGTAAATTCACTTACTTAAACATTATTTCTTGATGGCCATTGAGGATTTCTTTTTTACTTTAGCTTTAGTGGTTCACCTACCTGGTTGAATCACCCCAAATGTTTACACTCGTGCCCCCAGGTCCCCTCATAGGTGAAGCAAACATGGAACAGCTGGGGGAGGGGAGCACCCTCTGTCCACTTGACAGCAAGTACTCCATGGTCCACACTTAGTGTACTCAGGAGAATCCAAAATATTTTAGAGAAAACAGTAGAGAGGCTCAGCAGCAACCAAAGGATTAAACAATCCTTGACAGGTTAATTTGAAGATGCGATTTCAGTTTCAATACGGTAGAAATTGGATAGGCTACTTTAAAAGTTGAAAAGATATAGGCAAATGAGATTCTTTAAGCTAGGTTTATGATTTAATTCTCCAGAATAATTCATTTTAGGTCAAACTTCCTAATGTTCAGGTATGCGCACCTTGACCAATGGGCAGATGCAGTTGTCCAAACAAGGGGGCGGCCAGGTGGGCATCGGAGTGTTCACAGAGTGCTGTCTGGGGTGTCCCCTTCTGCCTCCTCCTAGTCGACATGTCTTCCACTTTCTCAGCCTTTCCTCAAAGGCAGTGAAAGGCATCCAGAAGAGTGGTGACCTGACCTACATTCTACTTTTAATTAACTGTAGAAATTCAGTATTTGAGAATTGAAAGAAGGCCATTTAGAATGGCTTTTGCTTTCAAGAGCACTTTTTTTAAAGTAAAATAAATATACAATGAAATATTATTTGACTGACTTTTAATCAAGCTCCACTAAAACTAAGTTGACTTTCTTCTTATTTTTAGGATTGAGGATTGAGGAATTATTTTATATCATTCGAAATCATTCCTCTGATGAATACTTCCTTAGGCAGGTGATCAAGGTCAGCATCAAGTGATGTCATGCTGATAATATGTACTTCTGATAGGATGTGATCAGTGTAACACTTTACCTCTGTGGTCTTCTTCCCCAAAATCCATACTCCCCATCTAAGCATGAGATAAACATCAGGCAAATCCCAACTGAAGGATGCCTGACCAGTTCTCCTCAAAGCTGTCAAGGTCATCAAAAGCTATTACTATATTTCCAATCTCTGATCCTCATCGCTTCCAGTATTCATCTCATCCACCAATTTTTTAAGCTTTCCCAGACCTGGTTGGTTGTTTGCTTTTAAGAATCGAACTGATTTTTTTCAGGGATAAGGAAAATCAGAAACTGTCACAGCCAAGAGGTGCCTGAGGAAACACGAAAGCTAAATGTAATATGGTATCCTAGATGAGCTCCTCAACAGAAAAGGGACATTAGGTAAACATGATGGAAACCTCAGTACAACATGGACTTTAATAATAATATATTAAGCCGGGCTCGGTGGCTCAGCCTGTAATCCCGCGCCTTTGGGAGGCTGAGGTGAGTGGATGACCTGAGCCCGCGGGGTCGAGA
>NW_007231901.1:62221-120876 GCF_000164805.1 Carlito syrichta | reverse complement strand
TATATATATATATATATATATATATATATACACATGTATATATATAAATAATGGTCCATTAATTGTGACCAAACTATCATACTGTGACTAATGTAGCGAGTTAATATGGGGCAACTGGGTATAAGGTATATGGGGATACTCTGTATCATCTTCCCAAGTTTTCTGTAAATCTAAAACTATCCTAAAATAAGAATATTTATGAAGATCATTCCCCATGATTTCTATATAACCTGAAGTGAACACCAAACAAACACATTAGTTGACGCCCTTGCTCTTTGGAGCTTGTATTGTAAGCAACAAATCAAGACAAATATGAAGAGTGGAAGGAAACATTTACTGAGGGCTTAGTGCATTCAACAACCTGCACTGGGCATATTGCATATACTGCCCAATGTTCTCTTTACTAAATCCAACTGAGATTGTTATGATGATTCATATTTTGCTCACACAGAAGAATACTGCTAACATTCGCTAAGTGCACTGGGGCCAAATACCGTGCAAATCACTCAGGGACATGATTTTGTTTCATTCTCTTACAATTCTGCTTCATTATTCCGCTTTTGCAGAAGAAAAATTTAAGATCCAGAGAAGTCAGTTTCCTAAGTCCCCATGGTTAGTACATAGTAAGGCTGGATTCAGATATGAAGACTGTCTGCTCCCAGTTACTGCAATGGTTCTCAATGTGTGATCTGAGATGAACTCCCCCTTAACCACGTGGGACGGGTGTAAAATGCAGATTCCCAGGTGCTGCCCCAGCTGTGGGCTATTCGGCCTCTGGCTCATGCAGGTGATCCCATGCATGCCACCTCCATTTTTTTGCTGCCTCTCAGATATTCTGCTGAACTTGGCTCTCTGGGTTATCATGGGGAATGCCTATTGGTTAGACCTGTGTGTCAACCCAAGCAAGCACATTACCCACCCCCCATGAATATACTGCCCGTTTCTGATCCTCAGATTGTGACTAGCACCACCTCAACCCCCAGTCTTTGTAAGTCCACCCGGACCTGTTTTTCTTTAGAATCAGACTAATTTCTTTCAGGCCCAGGGGCTAGTGTACCACATTTATTACCGTCCTTATTAATTCTGCATTTGAAACTGAAATATACAGAGTGTTTTGCAAAGATTTGATTTTACATTGCTATCTTCTGATTTCAACAACTTACTCAAAATGTGGCACCTGTGCTCTTGGAAACAAGCAAAGAAGAAAAGTCAGTCAATTGCTCCAAGAGCAGGAATGGGCTGAATTTACGAATGATCACCTCCCACAAATGCACAAAGTCGTGTGGTTTGAACAGCAGTTGGTTCATTTGACAGCCGCTTATGAGTGAAGATGAGCCAGGGCTAGAGACAACAGAAGCCTGAGAGCTGGCTGTGTCCCAAACCTTGGCTCCAGTTCTTGACCACCTCCTTCCCAAAGTTTTCTCATCTACAAATTGGAGATGCTACATCTGCCTTCTAAATACCCACATGGTTCGGTCAGATTGCAACAGGAAATCTTTTATAGGTACCATATTTTGTTTCTTCATTAGAACTGCTGGAGAACTGCCAACTCAAATCAGGGTCTAATCTTCTTAGAAATCTGTGTAAGCAAATTAGTTACTGACATACACAGAGTTAGATGTCTCACTATGTCTTACTATGTTAGTAAAAAAAAGTCATTTATTACTGCCTCCCTATGACACGCTCACCCTGATAAAGGGACAACAGCCTGATCCATTCCTCTAGGAACTAGGTAATATAATGCCAACTTAGAGCAGTGACAAAGGGCTCAGAGTAACACACATTCCAGATCTGCAAGGACTACGCTGCTGTGCTTGCTGTCCACCTTCACTAGCGTGTTCTGTGTTATTGCTGAAAGGACATGCAAGAAAGGAATGTTCAATAGCATAGAGCACCCTCCCCCAAGTCACCCAGAAAAGCTGAGACACTGAAGTGTGGTTAGGAGAGTTTACCGAAGCAGGAGGAGGGTGAGGTGACATCCAGGGTGGGCCTGAACAAAAACTTCAAAGCTGCACATCTCTCTCCCACCACCTAACCCAGATTTCTGACGATAATCACAACACTGCATCTCAATACCCTAATTATGCTGCTTCTCCTTATCTTGACACTCAGATTCTAGGATAATAGAAGATGTATTACATGTAAACCAATTATAGGGGACAGAGGAATTTAACAAGATAGCAACGTATGCCATGTGATCGTCCAATTATAATCTTTTCTTAATTACCGTGAGCTAAACAGGTGCTATCACAGATTTAAAAACCAGTCCTAAATCCTGCATTTGAATTTTTTAAAAGCACAATAGAGGGTAGATTAAGCTTTCTTTCATTGGAAGCGTTTGCCAGGGGCCCAAAGGTGCTTGTCACAACAAAGGGAAGAAGGTCGCTTGGAGAGCTGGAAGTCCATCTGGCGGTGGTCTCGGTGAAAGCCACGTGGCCTGGGAGCCTGAAGGGGAAGTGTCTGTCCCCCAGCATTCCATAGGCCACCCCAGATGAGGGGAACGGGCAGTGGGCTCAGAGGAAACCATATGTGTGTTTCAGAGCTCATGGAAGCATGCCAGAGCCCCAACAGATCGGTATTAATTAGCCCAGAGACTCAGTAATGAAGTAACCCAAAGTATGGGGACAAAAGGTAACAACACACACGGAAATGTGGAATGAAAGTACATCAGCTTCACGTAAAAAGAATAATGATTCAGGAAAATCCAAGTTAAAACCACAATGAGATAACACCTCACATCTGTTAGTATGGCTTATATCGAAAAGATAAAAAATACCAATGTTGGCAAGGGAACCCTGGTACATAATTATGAAAACAGTATGAAGTTTTCTCAAAATAACTCAAAATAGCATTGCCACATGATCCAGCAATCCCACTTCTGGGGACACACACACACATACACACACGCAATGAAATCAGTATGCTGAAGAGATGACTGCACTCCCATGTTCACTGCAGCACTATTCACAATAGACAAGACACGGAATCAACTTAAGTGTCCATCAAGGATAAACAGATAAAGAATATATGGTATAGATACACAATGGAATACTATTCAACCTTAACACAGAATGAAATCCTGTCATTTGCAACAAAACTGATGAATCTGGAGGACACTAAGTTAAGTAAAATAAGCCAGGGACAGAAGAAAAAAATACTGCAGGTTCTCACTCATATGTGAAACCTAAAAAAGTCAAACTCACAGAAGCAGAGAGTAGAATGGTTAACAGTACATATGGTTAACAGGGGCTGGAGGGATTGGAGTGGAGAACAAGGAAAGTTGGTTAAAAGATACAAAGTTTCAGTTAGGCAGAAGGAATGAGTTCTGGAAGTCTGCTGTATAGCATGGTGACTATAATTAATATTAATTTACGTATATTGGAAAATTGCCAAGAGAGTAGATTTTAAGTGTTCTCACCAGGAAAAAAAATTGTGTGGTTATAGATAGGCTAATTAGCTTGATTTACTCTTTCTGCAATGTATACAGACATCAAAATACCCTGTACCCCATAAATATATACAATAAACTTAAAAAATAAGAATAATGATTCATGCCCACATAACTGACATTACTAGTAATAGTAGCTAACATTTACCGAGCAATCTCTGTGTGTCAGGCACTGATAAGGTACACCGTGTAGATTATTTAATCCCCATAGGCATTTTCATTGGCCTTATTTATACAATTACACTGAGGCATGGAGAGGACCAGCATCTCACTCAGCATCAAATATTCAAGTGGAGGAATCAGAAAACAAAGGTAGGTGGTCTGATAGCAGAGTCTGTAGTCTTTCCCATCAGGCTGTTTGGTCTTTTTTGACTGGATTCAGGCACAGGAAAATTGTCCAGTCACTCTCCGCCCCCACCCCATGCCATCTCCCACAACCACCCGCAGCACGCTCTCAGATCTAGCTGGAAGTTGCCTATCATGCATGTATATATTTATTCAATATTTCTAATTTTATATCCAATATACAGGCACAGGTTTTGGCCTTTTCCCTGTCTTCAACACAGGCAGACAAGACAAACCACTTGCCTGCATTTGCCAACTTACATGTATTGGTGAGGCGGGGTCAGGCTGGACGCTCTAAAACACAAATCAGAAGTGTCTGTGTCATCATCTTGTGATTTCAAAGCTGCATTAGTAAGAGTATGCGTTACTGGAAAGAATTAGATGCGACCTTGCCTTTAACAGGGAGTACTGGCAGCTGGCCATCACAAGGCAGAAGAGAAGCACCCACATGTCTTTGCAAAAACCCCGGTTCAGTGTCAGAAATCCGAGGAGGGAAACCAGGACAATGAGTAAACTCGCCAGCACATTCTCCTTGACATCTTCAGTTCTGTGCAAAATACATCAATCAAAACAAAGAAAATAAGAGGTAAGTTGGTTCACTTCTAAACAGAGACTACCGACCCGCTTGTTTCTAAAGAGACAGACTGACAGCACAGTAAGCAAGCCTTTATATAGGATTAGGAGACTTTGTTTCTTTCTTTACTCCTGTGCAATATACACCAAAATCCATATTTTAAACCCAGATTTGTTATTTAAATACATTAAATGTCATCTCATTGGATCTCCTTGTCCACTAAAGTGAGTTTACTGACAAAAGTCAGCTAATGATTCCATCCACAACCCTGAAATGTGTTTCAGATAACGTGCTTCACTGGGTCCCTTCAACAGAGGGGGTGGTGGGTTGCATTAACACCTGACGAAAGCAGGAAATTGTTTCCAGATACAGTCTCTGGAACTAGAGTTTGCTGCTCAGTTTTAGAAGCCAGGAGTTGAAGGGGAGCTGCAACTTCCTGGTGGTGCAGAGAGCCTGTTGTGGGTGTATCATGACCACTCTGTCTCACCAGGTGAATTTTTCTTGTGTGACTCCCCGAATGAGGTGTAGGGTAGAGAGGTGAGCTCATCCAGAGGTGAAGTGTTGTCAGATGGGTATGCAGAGGACAAAGTAAGAGAGTTTTAGGACACTGATAAGAAGGGGGCCAGGAGCAGTGGCTCACGCCTATAATCCCAGCACTTTGGGAGGCTGAAGTGAAAGCATCACCTGAGCCTGAGGGTTCAAGACCAGCCTGGGCAACTAGGCAAGACCTCATCCCTACAATAAATAAAAAAATTAGCCAGGTATGGTGGTGTGTGCCTGTAGTTCCAGCTACTCGGAAGGCTGAGGTGGAAGGATCACCTGAGCCCAGCAAGTCGAGGCTGCAGTGGCCATGAGCATGCCACTGCACTCCAGACTGTGTGACAGAATGAGACTCCAACTCAAAAAAAAAAGAATGGGCTGAAGGGGTGAATAATGAAACCAGCAACTGAGGCCAGCAAGGGCTTCAAGATGGGAGAAGGTCCATGGGTCAAAGTGCTAGAGAACATCTGAAGGAGGTGAGTTGCAGGGGCATAGGTTTTTAACTTATTTGATAAAGTACCAAGGAGTGAGACTGTTAGATGATATAGTAACAATATGCTTCCTTTTGTAAGAAACGGCAGAACTGTCTTCCAAAGTAGCTGTCTGATTCTGCATTCCTACCAACCTCCCAAGGATGAGACTTCCTGTTGCTCCACATCCTCACCAGCATTTGATGTTGTCAGTGTTTTGGATTTTCGCTATACTAACAGGTATGCAGTAGCATCTCATAGCTGTTTTAATTGGCAATTCCCTAATGACAAAAATGTAGAGCCCCTTTTCATATGCTTATTTGCCATCTGTATATCTTCTTTGGTGAGGTGTCTGTGCAGACCATAAGCCCATTTTTGGATTGATTATTTATTTATTTTTAATTGTTGAGTTTTAAGCGCTCTTTGTGCATTTTGGATGACAATCTCTTGTGTCAGATATTTCTTTTGTAAATATTTTCTTCCAGCTTGTGGAACATTTTTTAACAAACGAATAAATGAGTGAAAAAGAACCCAAGTCTAATGCTGTCACTTGATGCCTCGATAGCTAAAGAAAACAAGACAGAAATATCTAAGGAGAAATTTTTTTAGGAAATACACGACTGAATGCATGAATCATCTGCTAAAGACTTTCGTATGTAATTACAGACAGGTGACTGGCAAAGAGATATAGATTTCAGAGATCCAACAAAATAGAAGAATAAGTTACTACAGGAAAATAAGTTTGTAGCTAAGCCTGCCAAGAAGCACAGCCTTGGGCCTCCCACAGAAGGGCGGGAGAAAAACTCTGGAGGCAACAGCCAGGAGATGGAAAACAATGGTTGATCTGGCTGATTGGATGGCAGCCGACATATTACAGAACAATTGAAGTAAGGTCAAAGACGACACAGAAATGTATTAAAAGGTTAAATATTCAGATATCATGATGCACAAATTAAAAGAAAATTTTTTTTTGGTGAATTAGTTGATTTAGTAAAAATTAATTTGGTGAAAGTAATGAATTTGGTGAAAAGGGAAATTTGCGTGTCTTTTATTATCCAATATGCACCTTTAATAGAGCTAAATATATTGTGTTACTTCTGGCCCATATAATACATTATGCGTTCTTTGGTATGCTATAGCATTTTGATGTATACTTAAAAATATATAAAGGCCTTGGAAAAGAAGCAAAACAAAACTTTCAAAACAAAAAACTTTTTTCTTTTTGAAGGGAAAAACATAAAGTTCCTGAAAAGCACCACTTTCCCCCCAAATTCTCCTCCACCAGGATTCCATTCCTCCGTCCTGCTTTCACAACGCTACTCCCTCGGTTTCTCATGTGTCTGTATTTAAATAGTGAGGTTAAAAGTTTGCTTGCCAGGCAAGAAGCGACATGGTTAGGGCTGCTCTTTGGAGAGATTTATGGTGCAGAAGTTTACAAGGTGCTTTGGAGGGAAACACGACCAGAGCGAGGATAAACACCACTCCCAGGAGGGGCAAAGAGGGCCTGGGAAATCGACCTGGCTGGGGGAATAGGAAAGGGCCTCTGACTTTAAGACACAATTTAGGGTTAGAAAGAAAGGATCGTGTGATTCTGATCAAACGGGCTGTGTACAAAGAGGGGCTGATTGAAAGAATAAGAACTATTCCAAAGTTTCAGTGTGGTGAGGGATAGGTTATAGACTCATCCATGGCAGAAACTGGGAAGGGAGTGATTTGCAAAGAGACATTGGTTCATTCATTCAGTCACCAAAAGTGCCGAGCACCCACCACCGCTCTAGCTGCTTGGGACACACCAGTGAACACAACAGATGGAGCTTCCTTTCTAGTAAGTGTTGCCATAAAGTAAGCATGATCCAAAAAAATCAAGTATATGGTATAATATGTAAAGAAAAAAGAATACAGCCAGGCGAAAGAAAAGGTGACAGGGTTGGCCACACAGATATCTGAAAGAAGAATGTTCCGTGCAGAGAGAACTACCAGTGGGCAAAGGTCTTAGGCTGGCGTGGTGCCGGGCCTGGTTGAAAACGGAAGGAAGGTGAGCGTGAACGGAGAAAAGGGTGCAGTGATGGTGGCAGATGAGGTCAGAAGGTGAATGAGTGGCTATGTCGTGAAGGACGGGTGAGAATTGTGAGCACTTCCGTTTTCATTTTGCGGGAAACGGGGAGCCACTGCGGGTTGGGCAGCAAAGCAGCGACATTGAAAAGCCTCACTCTGTTCTAAGAATAGTGTACAGGGAGAATGGATAGGCACAGGGAAGATGTTACTACAGTCACCGGATGAGAGATAAATGGCCCAGACCATGGTGGTCCCAGTAAAGCTGGAAACATGCAATACACACATTTGAAGGAAATAGTGCACACAACTTCCTGTGAGCGATTGAATGTGGGTAGGAGAGCAAAGAAGACTCAAGGATGATGCCAAGATGTTTAACCAGAGAAACCAGAAGGGTGGGTGGTCAGGAGCTGAGATGGAGAAGACTACAGAAAGAACAGGTTTGGTTGAGGTTGAAATAAACAACTCAGTGGTGGTCTATGATCACGAGATGTCAATTTGGTAGCTAGATAGACAAGTTGAGCATTCGGGAGATGGGACTAGAGGGTGATATAAATCTGAGCGTCACTGGCACATTTAAAGCCATGAGACAGAATGCACCCACCAAAGAAAAGAGGGCATTCAGAAAAAGAAAGAGGACCAAGAACCACGTAGCACCTGGGGACTCCAACATTAAAGGGTCAGGAGGCGCAGAAACCTGTAAAACCTTCCCTCCGATGAAGGAGCCACCAGCAAGGCAAGAGGAAAACCAAGAGAAGGCTGAGTCCTAGAAGCCAAGAGAAGAGTGTCTACCATGAAAGAGGAGAAATAAACTCTGTCAAATCTGCCATTGGGTTTAGGAACATGAGAACGGAAAAGGTGGGGTCAATGGTGACCTTGACAAGGGCAGGTTCAGTGGAGCATTGGTGCCAGGTAAGGGAGCAGAACGGAACGGGATGATGAGAGAATGGAAGAAGAAAAACTGGAAACAAGCGCAGGCCACGCTTCCAGGAATTTTGCTTCCGGCGGGGCAGAGAAACAGGGTAGTTGCTGGTAAGACAGTGGGCTCAAGAGAGGATTTCTAAGGATGAGAGAGATGAGAGTATGCTCTTCTGATAACAATGATGGCAGTGAGTTCAGTTTGAGAAGCGGGATGGTTTTCTCTCTCCCTGTCAAGTAGCTTTCTCCTTCTCATATTTTATATCCCAGTTTCTATGTTTCCTCCTCCTCGGAAAAGCCTTTGCCAACCACCAGTTCTAACACCAGTGTCTCCCCCTCCCCCAGGTTCCTCTATCTCAGGTCTTTATGTGTTTCTTTCATGGCACCTATTGCAGTTTTCTCTTCTCCCCCAGTAGACTGTAAGCTCCGTCAGGGCTGGAGACAATGGCAGTCTTCTTCAGAGCCCAGCATGAAGTAGAAGCTTGGATTAATATTTGTTGAATGAATGAGTGAAATGGTGAAATGATGCGCAGAGGGCAGCTTCTTATTTTAGATGATGGCCTGATAAGCTAGAAAAGTGAAAACAAAGCCTCGGTGTTTTTCAAGAATAAGAGAAAATAAGCAAAGAGAATAGGACGAGTCCCAAAATATCTGAGTGGAATGGATGGAGACCTGCAGGCCAGCGGGAGAGGCTGCAATTACGGCAACCATGAAGCTACTGCTCAGAAACTAAGAAAGCATTTTCAAGGAAGAACAACCTGACTCCAAGAGTTAAGTTGAAAAACATCAGGCGGAAGGCCTTACCCTAGGGGAGTTTATAAAACGATTAGCACGATTTCAGTGCTTCTCACTGATTTCTTTCACTTCCTGCCCAGCCCTTACAGTTTGTTTTTTATTATGCATATTACACATTTTTACAGAGCTCCCAGGTGATTCTGACCAACAGTCTTGCTTGGGGATTACGCTCTCCAAACTGCTCAGTTTTTCTAGGTCAGTATTTTGGGTTTCTTCCTCCTTCCTTGCTGTGAGCTGCGGGTTCATGCAGTCCCTTTCCTCCTCTTAATTGACTCTGAATTGCAAAATCAGATCACTAATCCTGCTCAGAGATGACTTTAAAGTAGGTCTAAATGGCTCTGAATTAAGGGTGATGTTGCCTATGAACTAAGGGTCTAAATTTTAGTGTCTAGATGTGATCGAATCTACTCAGGCCTAAATTTTAGGGTCTAGATGTGATAGAATCTACTTAGGCTACCCTAATTTTATTTTATTTTATTTTTTACAGTTTTCTTCTTTCTGGGTTCTGGGCCACATTCCAAGTAATAATAATAATAATACTAACAATAACAGCAACTAATATTTAAAGACTTCTCTCAATGGGCTAAATTGATTTAACTCTCAAAACTTCCCAGTGGTATAGGTTATGCCCATTTAACTGAAAGGAAACCAAGACACTGAAAGATTTCACAGCCATCCTAAGATCACAGCACTAATAAGTGGTAGGGACTAGATTTGATTTCCAAGGACTGACTCCAGAGTCCAGGAACTCCCCACACCAATGAAAACAAAAAAAATCTATGGATAAGAGAGTAGTGCCATTTCTAGGTCATCCCTAAGCACAAAATGTAAAAGCCCATTATGACTCATAAGCAAGGTGATTAAAACTAAAAACTGCAGCCATCTTCTTTATTATTCTTTTTTTAGACCTCCACTGGATTTTCAGTTACTTTTTGTCTGCAAGTAGATTTTAAAATAAGAAACAGAAACATACAGACACATTTGTCTTTAATATGAAGGGTTAACACAAGCTGGTCCAGCTCTCAATAAATTCTTTTTAACAGAAAATAATATTTCCAAAAAGCGCCTCATTGAACAGAATGTATTATCTTGGATTATTAGTTGAGTATTAAATGTTCCTGTTAAGTGTACGCCCCTTGGGTGCCATGCTGCTGTTAGGAAAACCATTATGACTCCATTCCCTGACTTGGGGTCCTGAGATTTACTGTTGTAATTTTGCGTGACTATAGTTTTTTCTTATGTGATCACAGTATTTAAGACATTGCCATAACAAGCAGTCACTGGGGGGACGACAGACTACAAGACAGACAACCAGCTTTCCCATTGCCCCCTTGGGCTGGCATTAAACTGTGGAACTCGGCCATTGCTTGTGGCAGCATTAGTAACAGCATCTTAAATTTTCAAACCAACCTTCCAGTCAGTGCTACTCAGTCCTTGAAGAGTCTTCGCACATTTGGTGGTAGTGGCTAGAAATCGAAGCCCCCTACCTAGCCCCATCTCCATCATGCCTTAACCAGTCTTAGCTTTTCCTCTTCTCCCTCCTCACCCGGAAACCACATCTCCAACCCCACAGCATATTATCCTGAGAAATAATGGTAAGAGGAGGTGAGGAAGAAGAAAAAGGCTTAAAGAAAAGATTCGCATTCATTTTCATCAGACGTTCATCAGACGTTCATTGCTCATAATTGCGATGAGAATCCAAGCTATCCAGGGAAGAGGTAGAAATCACCTCACTTCTTCCCTCCTCTATCCATGCCCATGCCCATGCCCAGTCAAGCCAGGCCCTGTGCTACAGATGGAGCCTCCAACTTTCCTACAAAAAAGGGGCAAGGCACAAGCATAAACTGTTCCCAGAGCTAACCTTAATACACGCCATGCGACCCAATTCTTATCTCCCATGGTAACTGACGGATTATAATTGTTTAAGTTGTCAGACTCTTACTGCTTTGACTTTGGGTTTGCAGCCAAGGAGGTATACAGCTTGAAGATGTTCTAGGGAACCTTAGCAAGCGGCAGTGTTCTTTCTTAAAGCATGCGAGCGGGCACTGTCATGCCCCCATTGTGTCTAAGATTGTGCATGTGCATGCTTCATGGCTTACCGATCAAGCAACGCCAGCAAAGTAAGTCGGTCGTACCAGACTTTAATCCACTTGCCAGGGAAAATGATAAATTTGTAAAACTGCTCTCGGTTAAATTTTCCTTGTGTTGAAGAACATGAAGAGTCTTCCAGATCCTGACTCACATGCTTTTAGATACCAAAAGAAATAACAGAGAAAGGATTTCACATTGTCATGCCATGGCCACAAATACACATCGTAATTTAAAAATCCAAAAAGCAGATGCTCGAATTCTGAACTGTAAACCAACATATTTCATTTAAAACAGATACTCTAAGAAAAGGATGATGATCAAGAAAAAAGTCTTTCTTACCAACACACTTCAATTCCATCCAAATCTACTATTCAAACTATGCCACTTGTCACATCCCAACACCACTGTTCGTTAAGGCCAATAAACTGCCATAAAAATAGTTCTTGTGAAAGATAAAAATTCAACAAAAGATCTTAATTGCCCTAATTTATGAAAAGCCTGTTACTTAATGTAATGTTGAGATACATATTCAAATTTTACTAAGAATTTAAAAGATTTTCATTGGCGACATCTAGGTCATTGATGAAGCCTGCTATAAGAAAAACAGAAATATTTATCGAAAAGCAAAATCTAAACCAATAAAACTGAAATGTGGGAAAATTTAGACCCAGATTCTAAAAGTTTTAACCTCAATTCATCTCTGATTAACTCCAATCCAGTGGAAAATAATTCCATTTTGGAAAAAAGAAATTAGTCTTCATTGATTTGTCTATTAAACACTTAGTGAGAGAACTGATGAGCCTAGCACAGAGCTGGGAAGGTGGTGATGATGGTGGAATGTATTTAGTTCATTCCAACAGTGAAGCCCCAGATTAAGTGAGGAGACTTGTTCAACACCCCACCTGTACTGTGGCTCCTGACTGCCGTGCATACAGACTGTGAAAATCCAAACCTCCCGTTCACCTCCTCCTTTCCTGCCTGGCCACTGCTTATCACTTACTGATAGCGTCCTTAAGCCCCTGCAGATCTTTTATTTCTAAACTGTATATAATTTTAATTGTGGTAAAAAAAAAAAAAAACACACATAAAATTGACTATCTTAACCATTTTTAGTGTGAAATTCAGTAGTGTTAATGGCATTCACCTTGTTGTGCTACAGATCTCTAGAAACTTTTCATCCTGCAAAATTGAAACTCTGTACCCACTGAAACAACTCCTCATTCCTCTCCTCAGCCTCTGGCAACCACCATTCTATTTTCTGTCTCTAAGAATTTGACTGCTCTCGGTACCTCACATGTGTGGAATCACAGAGTATGTGTCCCTTTCTGACTGACGTATTTCACTTAGCTTAATGTCCTCAAGGGCCATCCATGTGGTAGCATGCGTTAGAATTTCCTTCCTTTTTAAGGCTGGATAACATCCCATTGTATGAATACATCATGTTTTGTTTACCCACTCCTCTGTCAATGGACACTGGGGTTGCTTCCACCCTCTGGCTACTGTGAAGAGTGCTGCTCTGAGCACATGTATACAAATATCTCTTTGAGATGTTGCTTTCAGTTCTTTGGGATATATACCTAGAAGTGGAATTGCTGGATTTTTGTTTGTTTGCTTGCTTTTTGCCCTGCATTTTTCCAAAATAAATTTAAGCTATGATTCCCTGTAGGCTGACAAACACAAGGCACGGGAGATTGAAAAAAGGGTGAATGCAAGAAAGGGAAGAGTAAGACAGAAGAGCAACCATGGAGGTAGCACCGTCTTATAAAGGCCTTTCACATTTCTCTTTGGCTTACAAAGCACAAGGTTGCGCACGGTCAGGCTACATGACTTTCTTGCTAATTCAGGAAAAGTCACTGATGTCAGAGTGCCTGGCATGCACGAGGGCAGCACGGCCACTTCATCAGAGACCACTGCAGAACTCTCCCAGAAGGCAGATTTTACCCTCACTCAATTTCCAGATGCTAATCCACAGACTCAGCTTATGGAGCATGGAGTTATTCCGGAGATCAAATATTAATGCAAAAGGCATTTGAAGGGAAAGTTGATCCATCATGAAGGCAATATACAGAATGAGTCGGGCTGAATGATAATAGGACAGTTGAGACTGTAAGTACCACTTGTGCACAGAATTCTATTCCAGCATAGACGAGAGCTTTGCAGAAACTGCCTGGTATCAAGTCAGCAGGAATGGCTTCTTCTTTGAAGGACATGATGAACTTGTGGTTTATAGCAAAACTTCCCCCTAAAAAAGATCCTTTTCCTTGATACCCCATGGGCAAAGAGTGCAAGTAAGAAATAGGTGCACAGATGCCCGTGGTTGACTGTTTTTGTGATATGGGAATTCACACATGCTGGAAGGGTAGATAGCAGCTGAGATGACAGCATTCTAACCAATAATAAGAAAAACGTCTCCTTAGTTGAGGTTTCATATCACACCCTAAGCTTTTAGGGAGGGTAACTAAAAAAATCACATAAAGACTTTGTCTATATCTCTTGTAAAACTTATTAAAGATTCTGGCACATTGTGTTCTTTATTGTTGCTTAAATAAAAATCCTTATTTAAAAAAAATGCAGAATTTAATGAAAAAAAAAGAAGTGCTTTGACTTATTTTATGAGAGAAGAAGGTTCACAGAATTACATTTTTTTGCCTTAGATACCAAGGAAGCCCAGGGTTACGTGTTTTGGTGAATTTCAGTAATTATTCCTAGCCTATTTTCTGGTACCAAATTGAAATCCAAATTTTTCTCATCATTTCAAAATTCACTTTTTCACTCATCTAATAAAGTATTTATTGTATGATTGTAGGCCAGATATTACATGTAATACATGTTGAAAATTGAAAGGATAGCAAGAGAGAGTTTCTACCTTAAAGGGTTTAGAATAGGCAAGCAAACCAGTCATGAGAACATCATCACACATAGATATAAACATATCTGTATCTGCATCTGTCTACAGAGAGTGAGAGAGAGAGAGGGAGGGCGGGAGAGAGAGAGCGCAAGAGGGAGAGAGAGAAAGAGAGAGAAAGAGAGAGAGGTAAGACATCAGGGAGTATAGGCTCACCATCCCTAGAGAGAATGGAGTAAAGGGGGCATCGGGTAGAGCCCCTGGAGAGCATCAACAGTTAAGGGCCGGCAGAGGTGAGGACCCACAATGGAGACTGAGAAGAGTTTCAAATCTATGACTTCTATCTTTGACTGTAGGTGACCTAAATAATGAAAAAATAAATGCATGGAAAAACGGACAAAAAAGCTGTTTATGTCTCTGATTCATTGAAACTTGCCAAAGAACAATGATGTCGCACTGCACCATACATCAGGCCTGCAAGTTTAATTTTATTATTCTGAGAATGAGATTAGGACACGGAAAGCTGGTAGGGACAGGTGCAAGTAGAGACCAGGTTCTTTTTAAAAAACAAGATGGCTGCATTTCTTACCCACATCCCCCTGGGATGGATCTGTGTTTACAACATCATACCCAGCACTCATGTAATGAATCTGGATCATCAAGAACAACTTAGATTATTATCAGTACATCTGTTTTAAAAGGCAGAAGAGTAAAGAGTACATTTCAGAAATATTTTTAGTGGAATTTTCAAAATCAAAAATTTTTTTTAAAAAACACTTTTCAGTTACCTGAAAAATTCTACTGTTCAAAATGATGCTACCTCCAAGAGTCCCAGCTAACTAATAGGAATTTTGAATAATTGCTGTCAATTGTTAAAGTCATCATTTGCCATATATTACCTCTAATCTTGAAAATCTCATAATAACTCTCCCAAGTAGGCGCTATTATTGCCTCTCAAAATATGAGAAACTGAGGCTTGAAGAAGTCAGGCCACTGGCCCAAAGTTCTGCATCAGAAAGAGGTTTACTGGAAGCCAAAGCCTGGGCTCTTTTCGCAATCTTCCTTAAGGAGACCCAGGTGAATCCCCACATAGAGCAGTGCTCATGGGCAAAGTAAAAGCCATCTCTGCAGCAAAACGAAAAACGTTCAAGAGACAATACACGTGAGTCCAATTATGAAAGAACATGTTAAAAACACAAATTTGAAAAGGAAACCAGATCATGGAAACTGGCAAAAATCATTAGAATGGAGAACAATGGGTTACAAATAACATGTTATTTAAAACAAATCCAAAGTCAGATTTGTGACTTTGAGGACAAACTGTTTCTAATAAAAACCAAAATAATATGAGGGCTTGTGATGTGGAAGAGAAAGTGATTAGTTCTACAGAACTTCCCCAAGGTCAGAACAGGCATAGATGGATTTAAACCGCAGGCCTTCTTTTTCGGGGGAATCTTGAAAACTATTTGAGGTTCTCTGAAGGTCTGTGTACGTTTGAACTGAAAAGGCAGGGGGTAAGCAGAAAGGGTAAAGAGTGAAGGGTAGACAGTATAAAAAGTGGTCCTCTAGGTCGCCGTGTGCGATTCCTAACAGCTGTTGAGCCCAGCATGGGAAAGGTGGAGTCGGTAGGAACCCTGTAAGAAGTGGGCTCCTGAGACATCACAGCAGAGGCTGCCACAGAGGATGTAGGAACTGGAGACCTCAGCAGTGACTGAAGGACAAAGGGAAAGGAACACTGAGTAAGTGTCCCTTCGGTGCCCCAAATACCAGGGCCCTCTGAACGGCAGCTCCCTTAGATACCAAACCCCAGATGAAATAATGCCAACCCAAAGGTATCCCTTGAAGATAAGGGACACCAACTATCCCCATCCCACTTGTATTCACATCCTGATATATGTGCACAGGGCTGTGCACATATCTGGGGTTCAAGACATACACGTGGAATGGGAATTAAATCTAGATGTGAATACCTTGAAAGATAAAACATCTAAAACAAATGTGGGATGACACTATTTTAACAGGGGTTCTTTTCAGCAGCCAGAATTCAAAACAAATCATGTAGTAGATTCTAAACACATTACAGACGTGACTTCCAATGGTTCAACTTAATGATTTTTTAACTTTATGGTGGTGCAAAAGTGCTACGCATGCAGGAGAACATCAGTAAGTTACACGAGATATTCAGCACTTTATTATGAAATAGGCTTTGTGTTGAATGATTTGCTCAACTGTAGGCTAATGTGAGTGTCCTGAGCATGTCTAAGGTAGGCTAGGCTAAGCTTTGCTGCTCGATAGATTAGGTGTGTTAAATGCATTTTCAACTTACAATATTTTCAACTTTCGAGAAATTACATCACCCCATTGTAAGTTGAGAAGCATCTTGTAAGCAGAGTTCATCTAAATGAAACTTCTGAACATGATAAATAAAAAAGTATGCAAATGTTTATTTTTCTTTTTAAGCCTTGATATACTTTCAAATAAATGAATACATAGATACAAAGTCAATGTGATAGTATAATTGATATCTCACATCTTTCTTATATAATTATTTCAACTGTTTTTATCTGTTAGTAAATGCCAATATTCTTATGAATTTTCATTAATTTTCTAATGGTTGTAAGTTGTGATATAAACACTACCTTTATATTAACCTAGAATCAGTCAAAGATGTGCCCGTCTTTGCAATTCTCACCGATTTAGATAAGCTCAGGACCCTCAACTGCTTGACTTTCACGCTACTCATAATAATAATGCCACCAACATAGACCTACGTAGAGCTTTTGTGTTTACAAAGTGCTTTCACATACAATAACATCTCATCTTTAATGTAAGACAAGCTGAATGAGTGAGGATAAATGGAAGCAGACAATGAGTGGCCTGGGCCTGCCTCCCAAACAGCAGCATAACAAAGAAGACATTCCAAGCTGATGACTCAAATCCTGGCCCACAGAACATAATGGGACGATGCAAGATTTACGCATCAGTCACCCGTCTACAGGGTAGACCCCGTGGGGGTTAGAAGCACATGATGGATAAACTGAGGCACAGAGAAGTACCAGTTGTATACTATACATGCATACAATTGTAATTGGTAATATTCAATTTCCATGAATGCCAATCTCGAATTCAAGGGACAGATTTCCACATCACAGTCACCAGTCTATGTAAATGTGTCGAGGGACACAGTCACCAGTCTACAGGTTAGAAGCACATGATGGATAAACTGAGACACAGACAAGTACCAGTTGTATACGATAAATGCGTACAATTGTAATTGGTAATATTCAATTTCCATGAATGCCAATCTCGAATTCAAGGGGCAGATTTCCACCCGTTCCAACTGTGTTCCAAGCTTTGCCTTTCCTTTTGTGCTTGGGAGCTAGGCACTACAGCTATGATGGCAAAAAAGAACCTCCTCCTCTCCTCTGTATATTATAAAAAGAAGGTAACCAGCCCCTGCTTGCAGGGCCACTCCATTCCAGGCACACACGTTTTATTGGTGCCAGGGAATAATTTCAGACAAGTCTTATCTCTGGACTTGCTCACCTCCTGGCCACCCACCCAGTGGACTTTGTAGAATTCCTTCCTTTGCAGGAATGAGAAGAGTCTGCATAAAGCTGGGGGAGGGGATCTCCCAGTGCTCCCGCGCTGCTCTCAGAGAAGAGAATGACGGAGGGAGGCTGGGAGAAGGGGAGTGATTAAACAGTCTTGTCTTCAAAGCCCTGTTTCCTGCTTATGTTTGCTAGATTTATCTAAGAAACAGTTCCTCATGTTGTTACCCCGCACCTCCAGGCTCCAGGAACACTGGGCAGGAACACTGAGCATACCTGCTTTCTGTCTCATCTCCAGGCCTTTGGCCAGGCCGTTTCTATGCCTAGACACCTTGTCTCCTGTATATCTGGCTAACCTCAACTCATCCTTCACTCTCAGCTGAGGTGTCACCTCACTGAGGAAGTCCCTCTGATCCTGTTTCCTGGCCTGGGCCTTCTTCCGCGTCGCAGAGCACCTGACATAATCCTCTCATATAGACTTAATCTCCCTCATATAGAGTTGAATTGGTTGACTTGTTGCTAAACATCTCGAAGGTCAGGACTGAGTCTTTGGCCGAGGTATGTCCAGATCCCAGCACAGGGTTGAAGGCATCGTCAACCTACAACAAATATTTATTGACTAAGGAGCAGAAAACCAACTTAATTATTAGTGGCTGAAACCTAATTTAACTCCCCAGGGATCCCCGCTAAATTTATAAAACTAAACAGTAAAACTAAAAATGCTTTTTCAGTATGAGACTTTTGTAAGTATTTACTTGGGGCCAAAATACATAAATGGATAGCAATCTTCATTTTTCATCTCTATACCCACATATAGTAAAACACACATTTTAAAAACAATTTTATTTAAAATTAAGAAAGTTAAGGTCAGGCTCGGTGACTCAACCTGCAATCCCAGCACTTTGGGAGGCCGAGGTGAGTGGATTGCCTGACCTGTGGGTTCGAGACCCACGTGGGCAACTTGGTGAGACCTTGGTTCTACAATAAATAAAAAATCAGCCAGGCATGGTAGCGCGCCCCTGTAGTTCTGGCTACTTGGAAGGCTGAGGCGGAAGGATTGCCAGAACCTAGCAGGTCAACACTGGGATGGCCACGAGTGTGCCGTGGCACTCCAGCCCAACAGAGTGAGACTCCAGTGCAAAAGAAAAATAAATAAATAAATAAAATCAAGAAAGCTAAAAAGCTTGAAGCAGTCGGTGAAATTTGCTTCAGTGGTGATTCACAATGAAACACTACAGATGAATTCGGTTATTTATGCATCATTTATCTAACTGTGCTACTCAAATTTCAAAATGTAAAATAAAAAACTTATAAATGTAAAATAAGGAGTGATGGGACTGTTTCTGACTTATGTTTGCAATATTTATTTTCGAGTTTCTGCTTCGACTAGGATGTTTTTGAGATATTAAGTCAATGGATGGGTACCTTTGTGAATTCAAAGTTCCTAGCTTCCCTGGAAGCTCTGCTCCTCCTAGAACCAGTAGCATTCACAACTTCCACAACTGCCCCAATATTTTGACTGAATGCTACTGGAGGCTCAACATTCGTGATCTGGAGGGTGGCAGAGAGCTGGCGCTACCCCAGGTCTGTCTCAGAGGAGATGTAAGTGTCTCAGAGAAGGCCCACACGCCGTTCACGGTCCCACCTGCAAGGGCCTGTGGCGAGTTACCAGCACTGGCGGATGAGGCAGGGGCTGGGCAGAGCTCGAAGACCCTGTGCCATGCCCAGTGTGTGGAGAATGCAGCGGGGTTCCAAGGCCCTTCGAGGCACGGGAGAGACTGGCGAGCCCAAAGACACAGGCGGAGAGAGGAGGAAGGCTGGGAAGCAGGGTCCTCGGAGCTGGGGGCGAAGGGCAGGGTCTCCGGGGTGGACAGGCGGCACACCCAGCGCCACACCCACACCAGGCAGGAACACCACACGGCACCCCCGGTGGTTGGGCTGCGGGGCTGCTCTGCCACTGGAGGTACCCCTCCCACATCCACTTCTGCCCACGGGTTTAGGAATGCGGTCCCTTGCACCCAGAGGCGCTGGAAAGGAGGAGAGGGTGGTAAGCCTGAACACATGACGGGGAAGAAACAGTCGTCAAACACTGCTTCTCTGAATGAACTAAATCCTTGTTCTCAAGGACAGAGTTACCCTTAATTGGCACCTGTCTCTTTTTAGTTGAAGTCTCACTCCATCACCCAGGCTGGAGAGTAGAGTGCCACGTTCACGGCCACCCCAGCCTCGACCTGCTGGGCTCCGGCGATCCTTCTGCCTCAGCTTTCCAAGTAGCTGAACCTACAGGCACGTGCTACCACGCCCGGCTAATTTTTTTTTTTGAGTTGGAGTCTCACTCTGTCACCCAGACTGGAGTGCAGCGGCCGCTCCCGGCCACCGCAGCCTCGACCTGCCGGGCTCCGGCGATCCTTCTGCCTCAGCCTTCCGAGTATCTGGAACTACAGGTGTGCACTACCACGCCTGGCTAATTTTTTGATTTATTGTAGAGGTGAGGTCTCGCCAAGTTGCCCAGTTGGGTCTTGAACCTGCGGGCTCAGGCAATTCACTCACCTCAGCCTCCCAAAGTGCTGGGATTACAGGCTGAGCCACCGAGCACCCGGCTAATTTTTGATTTATTGTAGAGACAAGGTCTCGCCAAGTTGCCCGGGGTTGGTCTCAAACCCATGGGCTCAGACAGTCCACTCGCCTGGTCTTCCCAAAGTGCTGGGATTCCAGGCTGAGCCACCGAGCCTGGCCTAATGGGCACTTTTAAGGCCAGTCCTCCCAGTGCTCCACACCATACCCTCAGGAATAGGGAGTCCAGAGCAATATGTGGTCAGGTAAAAGGTAGCTTAACGTGTTCTTTGTACTTCTGAGCAAGAGTGTATGCATTTCAGCCTACTGCATTACCAGGCATCCTTTGGAAATATTTGGCTAAGCAATCATAAACACAAATCTAAAACTATATTGTTTATTCAAAAGTGAGTTTCTCTAGAATGAATTGAAATATTGCCCAGAAGAAGGCAAACACAGAAATAAAGAAACTTCACACTAACATGACATTATTCCATCTGTAATCCTGGTCGCCCTGTCTGTACCAATGGAAGGCCACCTTTCTTCAAGGTCTAACCCAAGGGTCTCCTCTTCTAAGAAGTCTTTCCCAACTCCCCCAGCTGCAAAATGCCTGGGATAGAAACTGCACCTCTAACTTCACGTTTGACTGTAGGTCTAACCTCCCATGTTTTCTTTGGCTTTGAATCCTTGGCTCTGCCTCCCTAGAGTCTAATTAAGGGTTGACTGGATAAGTGAACGAACATTAATAAGTTATCTCTTAGTAAAATAATGAAAGACTTCATAATTTTAGACCTCTTGATGATAACATCACTTGCCCCAAGAATAAAGTCTCTCTTGAAGTCAAGCATTTAAGAATCTTTGAATGCTTAATATACAAGCCTATAATACATTAATTTTTCCAAAAACCAGATATTTTCCAAACCATGGGAGGGAAAGGCAACCTAACCCAATGAGCTCTTGTGAGATTTGTGCATCCTGGCAACCAAAGATCAATGTGAATGAATTTCTAATGCATTTTGAAAAGCGATTGGTATTGATGTGGTGGCAATCACGTTAATATCAATCAAAGGTTACCTGCTACTTACATGGTTTCTGTCCACGTTTATTCAGTAGACTACCATGCACTGATATGTCAACAGCCCAGTGATGCAAAATTCAGGGTTAGACCGCACTTATTCTGTCAGGTAACCCAATCTGGAGCAGGGCTTAAGATCCCCTGTTTCTAGGACATCCACAAACAGCCATTCTGAACTGTACATACCCGGGGGGTTTCTGACTGGGTCCTCCGAGCCACCATGAGTAGCAGCTGCTGTTGAAGGGCACTGACTGCGGGGTCTCCAGAAGATGGCTCCTGACTCTCAGAAGTCGTGGTGCTGGAGGAGCTGACCTGTATCTCTCTGAAAATTGGCAAAACAAAAGATCTGGTTACTTGGAAATAGCAGAAGTCATCTGTGTATTATACACAGACACCAGAACCGTAGGGATGCCCAATGCAGATAGTAGATGAACCTTCACAACCTTACATAAACAGTTAAGAGTTTAAACTTATGCACGAAAGGCTACCGTCAGGTAGATGATCAACAACCTGCCACACATTAAAATTATTCAGGCTGTCCGGAGCGGCAAAGTGACATGGAGTAGGTAGGTAGGTAGATGCCTGGTATTCTAGAGTTGATGACCTTAATTTTTTTACATATTTAGGGGATATGGAAGCAACAGCAGCGGGCTCTAGCCTCATATTTTGTGAAAATAATAAATAGCAGGCTTGATAATTCCCCAGACACCAAGCAGGAAGAAACAGTGATTAACACCTCTGCTACCTCCATATCTTTCCCCATGCCCCTGCCCCAAAGCAAGGAAAGCACATATAGATAAAAGAAAACGCCTCAGGTAACTGAAAAAGAGGACATTACTAATTTAGTTATGATTTACATCTAAAATAGTTTTATTATCTTTAATCATACGTAGATTGACAGGACTTAATAGAGTTTGCTACGCAATCTCAATTCTGACTTTTTTTTTCCTTTGGCTCAGAAAGCCAAAATTAGGACACGGTTCTCCATCTGATTTTCCACCGAGATACCTATAACTTTTAGGAGACAATGTTGGCTGCCTACCCAACAGTCATTGCTAACAGAATTCTTGCTAACATAACCCTGTTTTATGAAATCATCCAAGACTGTGTGCTTTGGAAGAGAGACAGGTCCTTCCCTCACTCCAGGGATAAATCCTGGTCTCCCAGCCATTCAGCCTGGCCAGTGCTTGGCTTTGGAATGAGAAAGTAACACACTTTTAATAGGTCATCAGGGAGCAAAGAGGATTCAGCTGGGGGGATAAAAGTGCTCATGAGCAAGGTTTTCTTGTTCTTAAACAGTAACAAAAGTCAGGGACTGTCTTTCTCTCACTTTCAGATGCTACGTGAGTGAGAAACACTGTCGTGAGGAGACACAAGCCCAAGATGTGGAGAGCTGAGACACGGAAGGGAGCTAGTTTCTGGAGGGCAGCACTGAGCCTCCGAATCCACCAACCTTGTACTGATTATACCTTTGGGCTTCTTGTGTTCTGAGATAACACACCTCATTGTGTAACCCATTTTGAACTGGGTCTTATGTTACTTGCAGCCCAAACCGCATTGACTACAGACATCTCAGGAATGCAGATGCCACAGTAATGTAATTACCTTCTGATTTATAACGTTTCATGATCAAGTTTCTGGCAAGGAGCGTATGTTTCCCTAACTCCTTACTACTATATTAATAAACATGCACATATCTGTCCTCTACAAACAGATTTTAAAATACTTCCACTATTTCTCTGTCTGTCTCTCTCTCTTTCTCTCTTACACGCACAGACATAAACTTCTTTACATTTGTAAGACATAATTTATGACTGATGACACATTCAATAAAGTCTTACTTATGAAGAACCATTTAGGAAACATTATATGACAAAGTCAGGATTTAGGAAATGAATCAGGCGGGGTAAGAACACAGAGTTTGAAAACTTAAAAATCCTGTCTTTCCATTATTTGGACAATTGTTCCTTAAACAGGGCTTTTCCTCCTTGTCTATACTGGTGGCACAATATCTATCGTCAACAAAGAAAAAGATCGGTTCGATTTATAAAAACAATACTCATTCAAACTTTCCTGCTTTGTATAGAAACCACTAAATAATGTGACTGTCATTTCACCGTGAAGCACCTTGTTAATACAAATTCAGAGACTTCTAAAACTCAGCACTGGTTAGAGCTTCACAAAAGCCAAAAGATTAACCTGACAACATTGTAGGTAAGGTAGGTGAGATGATACATAGGCAGGATTGGAAAAGAAATGCATGAGCCTGTGCAAAAATCTGGAAGCTGTACAGCACCCTCTAGTGCCAACTGAAATAAACTAAGAATTGACTGTCTTAGAAGGGGTAACACACAGCAACCCTCCTCCCGCCAATGCCTCCGGCTAGGAACATGGTGCCAAAGAAAGTGTCTGTACACATCAGTTCAATTTTCTCATATTACTTAGCATGTTTCTGACTGAAAATTAAAAATAATAATAATAATAAATAACACTGTTTTATTAGGTAAGCTATTTACTTATACTACTTAAAAATCCGGGGTTCGGTTTTCTTTTCAAACTTCCTTGAAGGATTTCTAGAAATAAACAGAACTGGGCTTAAATGGCTTATTTACTCCTTCCTGTCTGTGACTACCATGCATGTTGCTTTCGTACCTCAAATCCGTCCTATAAAACAGGGAAGGCATTTTCCTCCTAGGGATTGTCATGAGAATTAAGTCAGACCATAAGTAAAGCACGGAACAGTGCCCTCCTTATACTGGGCACTTCACATCCATCCCTGAACTTTTTACTAATTTTGCTAATTCTCATGTTAAATAGCAGCATGACCCCTAAGCTTTTGCACAAAGGACACGTGAGCAGGAATGGGGGAAAGCGTCCTGTCCTCAACACATACCCAATCCTCCTTACTTTATATAGACTCGGGCAGCATACTAAGTTCTCTCTTAACCTCTGTTGCAGGAGGTGAGTATTCTAGACAAGCATGACAATATTTAGAAAGATTCTCTTCTGAGCCTGATGACTGCATGTCCTCATCAGAAACTACGCTGTCATCTGTAACATCATATATAGACACGTGGCTCCTGATTGGCCAAGAGGAGTGGTTCCATGCTTACAGGAAACGTCGCTGAGGTGGAGAAGATCCACTTCCTCACCGAGACATAGTCCTCTTGGGTCCTGAGGGTACAGTTACAATCCATGTGCACCAGCTTGCCCTCTCAAGTACCAAAGGTACTTGTCCTCTCAAAGTCCACAAGAATCATTGGCAGGTGGACAGGAGGCCAGTCTTCAGATGATTCCCAAGTATATGTTCTTTGCTGGTGTCTCTTCTCAGATTACTTGTTGCCTATTTCCCCTGTTTTCAGTTATGCACAACAAGACGCATCGTCACCTAAAAGGACTGTTTTACTAACTTAAAGCCAAATGTTTCCCCATATTCACAGACGAAATGTGAAAGTGCTGAGTTCCAAGAGACATTTCCTCCTCCTCTAAGACAGTCATAGAAATGGAAGCATCCCAAGCCTGCAACTATCCTGTGAACTACAATGAACAATACTTACACATCTGGTCTCGATCATCTGTCCTCTAGTGAATCTCTGGTAAACTAGTTTGGTTCAAGGCTATTGCAGAGGTGTAAGTTTATTTAAACAAGATTGAGCTCCGAGCAATAGCAGAAATAGCAATTAATGATGGAAACTTTGAAAAGAACAGCCATGGGAAGGTAACAAAGATGGGCCTGGGGCTAGAAACTAGTCTTGAACCAGAGTAGCAAGTGTCCTTTTGTATGGACTGGGTTGGGCCTCAGATGGACCAGGACTATATTCCACCACACTGGACTCCCTAAGTTTTCTCCATCTAAGCTTCCACAGGTAATGAACAGTCAAAAAACAGGTGCTTCTTCAACGCTTTCTCATTGATGTAGAAAAAAATTTCCTGAGATTCTTCCTCTTCGTCAGAGCATAAAGATTACAGCCTACCAGCCTCAGGGAGGGCTCTCTTTTTCCGCCTGTCCTGCCTGGCTTTGCAGGACCAAGGTGCACACAGGGATGGCCTGGAAATGCCATTCACAGCAGCACGTTCAATACGTGGCATATTTAAATAAAGCAACGTTGTTCTGAAAACGATAACCTGCTAGGATTTTAACAGGGATTCTTGTTTTAAAGTTGGCAAACAGCTCGTCTTTTACGTGACAGCAGAATTTGTCCGAGTACCTGAGAAAAAGGCAGCAACGGCGCGGAAGTAAACAAGCCCCGTGTGTGGGACTCGACTGCCACCATGTGGCTGAACAGACACCCCACAGCGGGGCCAGTTCCCAGACTCGGAGAAGCTGCCCTGGAGGACAGAAGCCTTCCTAAAATCGACCTCACAAACTTTCCGTCTTTATTATTATGTGCCTGGATCAAGGCGTAATCTCTTTCTAACAAGTCTCAGAAAACAAAATAAGAACTATGATGGAAGGAACAGAGAGTAGAGAGTGGAAAGCAAAAGAGAGAAGGCGCAGAAACTTGGGACAGCAGAAACGATTCCACGGCAGAACCCAGATGGTCATCTGCTTCTTGACCATCTTTTCTACTTCTTTATGATCAAGGGCACCAGGAACCTCCAAATGTTGTTTAAACTTGAAGTAGGAAACACACGTCTCTGTGTCATCCAAAGTAATGGGGTGATACAGTTAGTTATACATATGACCTCAGACATTTGCAATTAGACTTGAAAATTTTAAACTATACTTGACTGGGACATGGAAAAGGAATTGTCTAATATTGAGAGAAGGCACAACATATTACTCTACATTTTGAACATCTAATTCACTCAGTTTTGTGCCTCACATTCCTGCTCAACTGTTTAAACCAGGGAGTCACTCTTTCTTCTGACTAAAGTAAAAAAAAAAAAACCAAAAACAGAATCTAAACAGAGGTGATTATTTCTTGCAACTTTCTGCCTGCTTATCTTCTCTGGGAGCCAAGTAGATAATTAAGCCTTGTGGCTTTAGAGAACTTTTCTGAAAGTTAATCCCAATAAGCAAATAAGGTTTTATTAAGATAAGGGTCGGAGGGGCTGATAATGTCAACAAAAGAGAAAGAATTCTGCGCAGAGGTAATAAAGATTAAGCACAGGTCTTCAATCCATCTTTGGAGTTTGGCACACATTGGATCTAGAATTTTAGGGCAGTTTTCAAAAATAAGCCTAATTTATACAAGATTGAGCTCCGAGCAAGAGCAGAAATGGCAATTAATGATGGAAACAGAATTTATAAGCTGGACAATATATGCTTTGATTACAGTGAATCAAAAACAAATAAAAGTCAGAATTAAGTAACTTCAGGTAAATATTCACATTACCAACCTACTCTATTTTTTAAATCAAATCAAGTTGAGGTACCATCGTTGATACAAACTCCCCAATAAAAATCTTGCAAACGAATTTGCTCCAGAATGATGCTTCCATTCAGTAGACTACTATGCCTACTTTATGAGTTGCAGATCCTCAAAATGAATGTAAATACCATGTCTTCCCAATCCGATTTCCCTGGGGAGCAGATGACATGCATTTCGTCGCATTTCCATTAGACTGCTGAAGATCCTGGGAAAGCAGAATTAATAGTGAAGCATTGTTTTAGATCTTTCATAGAAGAAAGCTCTGCTATATTATCTTGAATAATTTACAGACAAAAAATATAAATCTTTGCTGAACAAAGAACAGAAACTATGAGCTTTAATTACACAAGACCTACAGAAGAATAACAAAACTCCACTCTGCAATGAACGCTCTGGATGCAAAACTCACTTCAACTTTCTAAGCAGCTTCACACTAAACTTCCTAGACAGCCAACTTCAATTTTCTAGGCAGACTAGCAACTCTAGCTTTCTAGGCAAAATAGCCAATTTTAGCCTCTGAACTACTGAATCAATCCTGTGTTCTGGGTGATAAAACACTGAAGTGGATTTATCCTCTGGCAGTTTTTCCAAGAAGCAATTCTAATGGCTGCATTTCAAGCTACAGCTCTCTCCGTCTAGTTTTGGGGAAAGCTGAACTGTTAGACAATGTTACCAAAGGTACCTGCTTTGTGGACAGCTATTGTACAACCGGAAAATGCTGCTTATGTTTCTCTGCCCGTCCAGGAAAACTGTACCGGTTCCCACCCTGACAGTGGGGCCAAGGAGGGAAATTTGTTTCCTCTCCCGGTTTCCTCCAGGAAACCCCAAAGAGACATGGAAGTTACACTGCTAACAATTCCCTATTCATAGTTGGGAGCCAGGGATATAAAACTGTCACATGGCAACAAGGCTGAACAAAGGCTAAGAGAAATGACTTTCTTGCCAATAACAAGAATCCACGGTTTATTGGTCCAGTTGGAGGCAATCCCAGGCACTGAAGTCACCTCATAGGGAAAAGGCTGCTTTTCCAATCTCTTCCATGGCTGCCTGGCTTAGAAACAGCTCCAACTAAGCATCCTTCCAAGTTCAAAATCAAAGTTTATGCTTACTATAGTCGAAGAACTTAAAATTTAATGGCATTAAAAGCTGGGGATATAATAGCAAAGCACCTACTCTAAAATTACCATAGATGCCAAGGGGTGGGAACACAACAGGTTGATGGGGAGAGTATGAAGTACTTAACCACCTTAAAACCACATAAAGCGACTCATAAAAGTACTAGAGGAAAGGCTTGCCCCAGGCCAAAAGTCAGTATCTTTTGTTATTAGAGTTATACTGAAACTTAGCCACAGTCCTAGCACTTCGAACCCAGGACAGAAACAACAGCTAACATATACTGAGTGTCTCCTATGACGGGTACTGTGTTGAGCATTACAGACACTATAATATTTACATTAGAAAGAGCCCCTGTGAATTAATTATGGTGGTATTACCTACATTTATGCTCAATTGCAGGTCTTACCTGCAATTATGCTTAAGTTGAACAGTGTCGAACAAAAAGTAATTATTACTGCTGAAATTTGAACCCAGATCAGTCACACGGAATTCGTGTTCACACGGTGAGATACTAAACCTCTGACTTCAAGGAGGCATGGTCCCCCGAGGCAGATTTCCCTCTACTGTTAGCTTTCATGCAAACAGAAAGAACTGTTTCCTCATGAACTCACTGAACACAGAACTGGGAAATCTATTCTGAGTCTCTCCCTCTGACTTCTGTATGGAGTGGTTTAAAGATCGTCATTTTGCAGGTTTCTTTTTGTGCGATTTTCTCACTTGTAAAGGGGCAGATCACATTCTGTGTTCAAATGTTTTGAGCAGGCATACTGCTAGTGCCTCTGGCTCTTCCACCAACCATGCCAAGGCGAGGGAGTCGTTTTGTTGAGGTCGTTTGAGGCTCTTTGCTCTGCATAGGTCCCGTCACTCCTTCCACAGACAGAACAAAGAGCCAACTCCTCAACCAGCCTTCAGGGTGCTCAGGGTCCTAGCCCATTCTTCCTGCTCAGCTGCCCCTACCGTTTCTCAAGGCCAAGCTAGCCTTAGGACCATCTGGAACGCCAGCTGGGCCGTCTTGGTCATTGCCAGTGATTCAATATGATTTAATCCGATATTGGTTGAACACCCACCTGTAGGCAGCTAATCAAGACAGGCTAGTCATGGTCACTGTGTGTAGACAGGTAGTCTAGAAAATGAGACGGGAACCCTCTATGAGTAAGTGAAGCACCAGGGAGGATGTGACACGTACTCTGCTGGCAGCAACTTGAAGAGGCAGATTTATTTTCACAGTGAGGATCAAGAAGGAAAAGAAGTGTCAAAAAGGCAAACTGCAACTTGAGCTTTGAAAGACGAGAATTTCCAAAGGGAGCGGTGGGTGGAGAGTTTCAAAAGGTGGCCTGGGGCTGCCTGCAGGGGAGTGTCTGGGGGCATGTGGATACCTGCGTGCTCCCAGGAAAGGCTGAGAGCAGGGGCGTCCCCGCTGGAGGGTGCAGAGCGGGGGGTGAGGACAGGGAGACCACAGAGCGCAGCCAACCACCCACATGCTCTCTGC
Organism: Carlito syrichta; assembly: GCF_000164805.1. Classification (NCBI taxonomy): domain Eukaryota; kingdom Metazoa; phylum Chordata; class Mammalia; order Primates; family Tarsiidae; genus Carlito; species Carlito syrichta. The sequence continues at coordinate 91,639 of NW_007231901.1, read as the reverse complement.
GGTCTGCGGTGTCTCAAAAAATTAAAACCCACCACATTAAACCAAATGACTTTGGTTTCATGCAGATCTCTAACCCCTCGGAAAAAACTGGAAAATCCTGTTGCCCCAGTCAGCATGAAATAGAGTAACAATAGATAGCAGCAGCCCTCTAGATAGGATAAATGCCTTCCGATTTGCCACCACTCCTACCTGTCATTCCATGGGGGCTGCTGCACCTATTTACACTGCCGGCCTGGGTGCCAGGAACCCTGAGGTCCTGACCCTGCTTGTGAGGGAGGGGAACAGGGAGGGAGATTTACATGTCCACTGGCCACTTCCGAGCCACCTGAGGTTGAGCGAATTTCATAACCAGTCTTAGTTTCCTTATCTGGAAAAAGGAGTCATATCACCAACTCCAGTTTTGTTGTGCAGATGAAATTAGGTAACTCAGCAGTTAGCACAGCACTTAGTGTTCAACCAATGGTAGCTGCTACTACCAGAATTACTCCAGCCAAGTGCCTCTTTCAGGGCTACAAACTGCTATAATGTTACACATGGGAACACAGCTGTAAGGTGTAAGGTGTAAGGTGTAAGGTATGAGTGACTTGGCCCCTGCATGTGGCAAAATCTTGACTGGATGGAGTTGCACTGGCTCTGTTCTGACCTCTTTCTTTACCTCTAGCATGAGAGACAGAGGTACAGCAATGACACCCCACCATGCACACACGCACACAAACACACACCTGTCTGTCAACGCAAGGATTTACATATCTACACTGAACTGGATTGTCTATTTATATTCTGTTTTCTGTCAACTTTTCTTTCATGCAATCACTCCAAAGATTCTCAGATTACCATTACATCACAGGGTTCCAACAAACACCAAAGCTTATCACAAATCCAAAAAAAATTAGCTTCCCATGAGTGGGTGGTACGGTGCTGGGAGTCTGGGGAGGAGTTTGAGGCGACTGGAATATCCACCGTAAGCTTGCCAGACAGCAGTTCAAATCCAAAAGATCATCTGCCTAACAAAGGAGTGAGCCGTTTTACCTGAGCATGAATCAAACAGGTGGTAGCACCTTAAATGCTTTCCCAGGACCACCTCGGGAACAACTTCGATGCTGACTTTGCAAAGTGAAGTGACTAGATTTCTGTGCTTGTCATACAGCAGGAAGCACTGCCTACAGTAACAGGAGGTGCCAAAGGAGCTGCCACAGCACCCTGATAACAAAGTCCCCTCTATTGTCAGTCTTAAAGACTAACTTACTTTAAAGAGTAGACAGTAAAGAGAACATATGTATTCCCAATTAATACGCTATCACATCATAGCAAACACGTGTATTATTTTACATTACCTTTGAAGCACAAGAAAGAGAAGATACGCAGAGCCATGGGTCATTCTTTCCTTGAACTCTTTTTCTTTTTTTTTTGAGTTGGGGTCTCACTCCATCACCCAGGCTGAAGTGCAGTGGCATGCTCACAGTCACCCCAGCCTCAACCTGCTGGGCTCCGGCAATCCTCCTGCCTCAGCCTTCCAAGGAGCTGGAACTACAGGTGCATGCTACCAGACCCGGTTAATTTTTTGATTTATTGTAGAGATGAAGTCTCGCCAAGTTGTCTGGGCTGTTCTCGAACCCCCCAGGCTCAGGCAATTCCCTCACCTCAGCCTCCCAAAGCGCTGGGATTACAGGCTTGAGTCACCGTGCCCCGCCTCCTAGATCTCTTAAGACCAGTACTCTCTCAGATAACAGGGGAGAAGGAGAAGGAGAAGGAGAAGGTGATCAGAGACCCAAATTTGGCCTGGGAGACTGGTGGGTCAAGACCCTGTCGAATGGAACATCCACACACAAGAAATGTTCGAGATGACCAGGGATATTACACAAAGATTTTCTTTAAGGAGCAAGCTGCTTTCACAAAACTTGAACAGTTTCCACAAAAGCTCAGTAATTAATTCCACTGCCATTTACGCAAAAACGGAGTCTTTAAGGGTCACCTGCTGATTTTTCCCGCCTGGGTTTCATCCATCCTGCTCCAAATTGTCCCCTGGAGAAGCTTTCCTATTCCTTCTCAGAGGGAACCTATAATCCACCTGTAGCTCTAAGTGAAGCAAAGCAAGTTCCTGCCTGATCTTACTGACTGGGCTCAATCATAACCGATCAGATTCAATAAGACTTTTACTGGGGCTTATGGAAAAGAAGTGTGTGGTACCTGTTGGACTTGAATGAGAGAAAACACAAGGTCTGGGCAATGACAGCCACGTTTTGTCCACCAGGAAGAGGTGTCTGAGAGTGATGTCAAAACAGAGGAACAACAGAGCAACAGATAGAGGAACCACACCCTGACAACCCCATCTGAACTTCTTTTATCTTTATCTGAACTTCCTTATGCTCCTGAAGACCGAGGAACGCAAGACTTCTCGGCTAGGTGACCCCCAAATTCTCACTCTGGTGACATCTGTTGGAACTGGGTTTCCCTCGTGTGTAACAGAAAGGGACCTGACTGTTCCAGGGACATAAGAAGGCACTAGGGAGAGGGCATGATCTTCTGAGACTCTCCGCTACACCACACACCTTGCAGGAAAGCTCAGCATAAACACATTTGGTCCTCTCACGCATCCCAACCCCGCCTTGCCAAAGCCATTTCATGAAGACTGAATGCACTGTGGCAAACCTAAGTCCGGGTAGCTCTGGACACAGAGGGCAGGCATAAAAGAGTTCTAATCTGGAAAGAAAATGAAAGGAAGCAGGAGTTGGAGAAAATTTAATAAAGGGAGATAAATTAAGAGGAGGATGCAAGTTAATGGTGGGCTCTCTGTGAGGCACAGTTTAAGGAACTGAGGCTTACTGAAAATCCCGTAGGCCCTCTCTCTGGGTCTCATTTGCACAGTGTGCATTTTTAGCTTTTTAAGGCTGTGGCTATATAGCCTTATTCTAACTGGTATTAATGGAAAATATAGTGTTTTACCTTGGGAAAGAGTAAAGAACATTTATCTTGGAAAAAGAAAAACCCACAAAAAAACCCAAAAGTTTTAACTTTACTTTGGAAGAAAATAAGAAGCTTCTATCTGTTCTAAACTTAGCTTAAAAACATTTCAACTTTCAGCTGGGGATTGCAGAATAATATGACAGTCTTCAAAGCTGAGTTCTCTTGCAATTAAATATTCTGTCTGAGAAAGCTGCCGTCTTAGATGACTCAGCTCGCCAAACCATTGAAGCAGAATGTGCTGGAGGCTGGAGCTGTGGTGTGAATGGCAAACCTCACTCTCTTCCTGGGGTCCATTTGCGTGCCTTTTGGCTGGAGAAGGAGAAGTTCGCTTTGTGCCTGTTGGGATTGGTGCACGGGGACCTGAGGGAGAAGGAGGGGGAGAGAAGGCAAGCAGGGGAAAGAGATGGTGCCGGTTTCCCCACAGGAGGCGACTGGTCACCAGTTTCGGGGCAGAGCCCAGGAGGGATCATGTGACTGGGGAGAGTCATCCTCCGCGGTTCCCAGCAGACCTACCACAGTGGCAGATGTGGCATTTCTACACCGGGAAGAAGTAGTAGTGGCATTCATGAGAGAAAGTTCTAAGAGGCTAGCACACAACAGCATTCCACCCAGAGGCCAGACTTCAAAGACAGAGGCAGCCTTGATTCTAGGCACATGGGAGGTTCCCCCTGCAATTCCCAGACACTCCTGGGAAGAAGAACTTTGAACTTGAGAAGAAACATGGGGCCACAGGATATGGAATTAAGGTTCCTATGACTTCCTTCATACTCTTCATGTTTGAAGCCCAAGACACTCCAGTTATACCACAAAAGGCTCCCATAAGTTCTTGAGTATACATACAATTCTAAAGAAGCATACGAGAAAATTTTACTTGCACGCCTAGAGCAAGCGGCTGAGACACAGCTGCATGGACTGTCCACAAAGAATCCCGAAGCCCAGGATTAAGGAGGAATCCAGTCTGTGGCCCACTGCAAGACTTACAGCTCGCCCAATGCACCATTAATCGGTGTATGTTCAGGAGATGCAAGCTAACTTAATATCAACTTCATCCGCTAATTCAATATCAACATCATTAAGAAAGCTATTAAGAGACACAGAAGATGTTTAGATGATCTACAAAACAGTTTGTCTTCATGACTATGAATGAGAACTAACCACATTTCTTTCTCTTTTTTTACAGATGTATTTATTTATTTATTGTAGAGACGAGGTCTCGCCAAGTTGCCTGGGCTGGTCTCGAACCCACGGGCTCAGGCAATCCACACGCCTCGGCCTCCCAAAGTGCTGAGATGACAGGCTGAGCCACCGAGCCCAGCCAAGAACTAACCACATTTCTAATCTGCTCCCTGGGACAGACAGTAATGTATTTGGGAACTGTGTCATGATCTTTGTAGAAAAGAGCACTATCATGTTTACACAGGATACAGGGTTCCTCTCTATTTATACCTTCATCTTATATTCATTTTTGGAGGTGGCAAAAATGATTCCGTTTATTTTTTCATTATTCCACAATGTCAGATGTTCTGTTTCTTTCACATAAAACCACAGGTTTTGGCAGCTACAAAGGGACTAACACATTTCTTCTACACCAGGATCCTCGTTTCATTTTCAATCAGAGGAGACTATGTGTCGCCCAGCAGTGCAATGGCTCCCAAACCCGAAAACAAACCTCTACTCACCGAGCCTGAGAGAGACAGTCGCAGTGTGATGACGGATGCTCTAAAAGACCTTCTTTCTGATTTCCAGACTTCAAATAACAGGATCTAATTTCTCCTGTAAAAACACAAAACATCAGCAAAGAACAGTACACAATCATCTCGGTTTACACTATTTTCAAGTTAAAGGGAGCTTATTATGGGCCATTTCGATGACTGTTGTCAATGTAGGCCCATTCTTCATATTTCTCTGCAGAATATGCATGACGAGAAGACGAAAAGTTTCTAGAAGAAACTCTCTGATGAAAATTTCTGACACACCTCCCTGAAAATAACTTGGATAATTTTTGACTCGGTGACTTATTCCTTAATTGCTTCCAGTCAATTGATTTGATCATCTCTCCAATTTTTTTGATGTGTTCTCTTCACGGATCAGCATGATCTGTGCTGGGCTGTAACTGGGTGGTTTTGGGGACACTTGTACTTCAGTACTCGAGCGTGCAGTTTCGAATGCTGGACCACATAAGCCCATCTCTAACTCCAGGTATCTGGAGGAGCACATGCCACAGAACTGACTGATGTGTCAGCCTGCTAATGAGGAGAAACAAAGGGCGGAATTAATTTGCCCAGTTCAATTAGCTCCACTAATGGGAGTCAGGGAAGTGAAGTGTGGAAAACTAGCTCTCTTTCTGATGTAAATGGTCTCTGCCCAGAGGAGTTCCTAGAGTCCCTTCCTTGGGTGACACAGGAAGCCTAACGAACCTTGTCTGCTGTGAGCCCTCAACTCAAAGGTGTGTTCCACGAAGAGCACTGACCCTCTGGAGACTTTGATAGAAGGGATAATTCTGTTCTTTATAGCACAAAGGTCTCTTTTTATTTTTGTAGCTGCAAAGAACATGAAACTATAAACGACTGGACCCCAGATATGGCAATCATATAATTTATTATACAAAGAAGAATCCTTTGGAAAGTAACATAGTGAACATTACTTGACCTCTATGGTACTTAATCCAAGAAAAACTAGGACCTATATCCCTTATCCTTGAAACTTTGAACCTGCCATTTACTATTTCTCTATGCACACTATTTTAAATCCTTTTAATAACAAGGCACCGAGCAAAATATATCAAGGTCAGGTATGCAACATATAGCACCAACAAACATTTCCTGGGCAGTAGGCATTCTCCTCTTGAAGTTTACAGCTGTGAGGTGTGAGTGTCATTTATCAAATTATTGTGAGTAAACACATCATTTCAAGCTGCAATATTATAAAAGAAGCAAAAGGACTGGGTGTTCACAGAGCAAAAGTGCAGGTAAACGTCACGAGGCCTGGGACGTCCAGGAAAAATTTTCCTAGAAAATTTACTTTAGAACTAAAGTCTGAAGGATTAATAACAATACTGCAGGCATTGAGATGGAGCACGAACAAGGGCCCTGAGGCAGGAGGGATCACGCTCTATCCTAAGAACATTATGTGGGCCGACCCAGGGCCAAGTCTTCCTGTTTCAAAGTCTAGTGCTCAGGCCAAAAGATCAAATCCTGAGAAAGTTGCCAGTTTCTTCCTTCTTGCTCACTAGTAAACTAATCTAGACTCACCGTGTTCGTCGATGAAGACATGCATAGCATCCACAGATATCTCCTCCTGCACAGACGTTTCCGGCCCACTGATGACTTGTAAGACAGAACTATCTTGTTGGGAAGTTACCCTGTAGATTATCTGTCTTTGTCTATTGCCCTGGAAACTGAACGTACATAAAAGTGTCAAAATGACTGACTAGGCGTTCCTTCTTTATTTTTAACAAAGCATTTTTAAAAAGCAGTCAGGGAGTGAGGCTATCTCACACTTTATACCCACATGAAACAAAGTAAGTTTTCCTTACAAGGCCGGGGTCTTGGCGGGTTGAGCGCACACAGGGCTGGCACTAGTATGGTCTTGACTTTGCAAGCCTGGCTTTCCTTGCTTGGAATCGTGTCCACTGGGCTTTTCCCTTTCCGGGATTTCCTCCTTTTTCTCCTGGGAACAATTATCTGAAAAACATTGCTTTATGTGTAAATATAATGTCAAATTAAAAAATAATGTGAAAGCTTTGGGAAATAAGTCACCAAAACCGAAACAGGAATAGAAAGAAAATCTGAATAGCTCCTCTGAATGAGAAATGCTTTCTTAAATAAATTTTCATTTTACTAATTACAAAAGTACCTAAATATATTTTAAAAACTGAAGCATTAGTATGTTTCAGACATGTTATTTAAGCATCTACAAACAGCAACAGCACTATTTTTACACATGAGTTCAGGGGCTTCCTTAATATAACTCGGTGACCACACACAGATGTGCCTGATTAGAATTACATGGATTTTGGAGCAAGGTCCCCTTAGTCATTTTTAAATCATATCAGTCTTTCTTCTCATTCACTCTCTAAATCTCAATTTTCAAGCTAAAGGTAGAAATGGTCCCTTCGTAAAGTAGATACTTGTTAAGTATAGCTGATTTGAACAATATGCTTAGCAAACTGTGGAGGATACAGTATAATACAATCTATTCCTGGCTCTGAGAATATTTTAATGTTAATGAGAATTCCAAGATCAATAGGTACAGATTGGGGGGGTGAACTGTTTTTTAAGAGTCCTCGGCCGGGCTCCGTGGCTCAGCCTGTAATCCCAGCTCTTTGGAAGGCTGAGGTGAATGGATTGCCTGAGCCCGCGGGTTCAAGATCCGCTTGAGCAACCTGGTGAGACTTCACCTCTATAAAAAAAATTAAAAAAAAAAAAAATTAGCCAGGTGTGGTAGGACGCACCTGTAGTTCCAGCTACTTGGAAGCCTGAGACGGAAGGATTACCGGACCCCAGCAGGTTGAGGTTGTGGTGGCAGGGAGCGGCCACTGCACTCCAGTCTGGGTGACAGAGTGAGAAATCAACTCAAAAAAAAAAAAAAAAAGAATCCTCTTTAAACGATGGACCAAAATAAGGGTCCTGGCTTACACCATTATGCAAAATGGAAAATGTCCCTGAGGGTCAGGTCTTCCTCTTCTGTGGACACACTCCAACAGCCATGTTTAAAGTCAACGTATCATTGTACCCCCATGACCTCTTCTGAGTAAATGGTTGGCTCTGAAGCTCAACAGCCTGTGCCTGAGAGAACAGGACTGACTGATTAGAACCCACAGGCCCTTTCAAGACACACCATTAGGAAAAGCCCATCAAGGGCTGTCTAAGCCCTCAGAAAGCAAAACTGTGCTAATGTCCGTGGGGTATAAATCACATCATTGCGTATATAACACAGCTATTCATTCTCAGACTTCAAGCAATTAGATGAACAGACTTCAAGCAATTAGATGCTGGCTTCTATGTGAATTCTGAAGATAAACATTTCCAGCACATCTGTGAAACTACCATAAGAATTTCTTTGGTACAGAAATGTTTGCATTTCGTTTGACAGCTTGTCAAGATAGAAGTTTTCACAGTTTTCAAGAAACACATTTATAAGAAAGTGCTATCATAACAAATAGCTTTAGCCAGTGATCATGCCTCATAAAAAAAAAAAAAATCCCAGAAAGGCACATTTAGACAGCTCTTGTCCTTCACAACACATGTATTTGAATTCATTTGTTCACATTTCTTTATTATATCTCACTCAGACCCCTCTCTTTAATGAGTACATTACATTAAGTCAACATATGGACTAATTTTTCCCCTTTTTTTCTCTTAAAAATACACTTATAGAAACTCTTCTGTTTATTAAAATAGTACACATTCGTGGTACATAATTTAAAACTAGAGAAAAGAAAAAATTTTAAATCATTCTTAATTCTGCCATCCCGATATTACCACTAGAGTAACTCTGATATATATCAGACCAGTCTTTTTTTCTAGAGACATACATTTTTTAAGAAACAATGAAGTTATAATTCATAATACAGGTGTTGTTTTGTCTATCATATTTCTTAAAATATTATATATATTTAATGTCATTAGATATCTTTCTACATTATCTAAAAGTTGTAGTTGTATAATACACATTGACACAGTGTGATTTATTTAAATAGACTTCTTTTGCAAATTTAGGTTGTTTCAATCTTCCATATTCTAGATAATTTTTCAATAAGCATTACTATATACATTCATGATTATTTTCTTAGACATTTCTATACGTTAAGAGACTGAATATGCAAATGAACAATGGCTACATAATATTCATAAACACAGAACTCTAACCAACACTCTGCAGTAAACAACTAAGGAAACCAACCCATTACCTATAGTAACCAGTCCAGGAAGTTAATATACTAAGTCAGACCATACTAAGTCAGCCTGGGCAACAGAGTTGGAGTCCAACTCTGTTGCCCAGGCTAGAGGGGTGCAGTGGCATAATCACAGTTCACTGTAGCCTTGACCTCCTCAGTCTCTCAAGTAGCTGGGACTACAGATACACACCACCATGCCAAGCAATTTTTTAAAACTTTTGTGAGACGAAGTCTTGTTATCTTGCCTCAGCTGGTCTCAAACTCCTAGGCTCAGGCAATCCTCCTGCCTTGGCCTCCCAAAGTGCTGGGATTCCAGGCATGAGCCACTGTGCCCAGCCTTCGTGATCCTGACTCTCAAGCCTATTCCTTCCTGTAGAATACCTCCTAGCACCCATATCTCCCTGCACATCCCTCTTAATTTCCAATCTAACACTGTTCTGATTGAACATGGCTGCTAAAAAATTCAAGAACTAAAACTGATAGACTATCAAAACTTTTCACATATTTTCCTAATTGAATCCTTCAATAAATCTGTAACATATTATTTTTTCCTGCTTCATAGGAAAAATTCTGACTCTGGCTTTGGTAAATTGTCCAAGCCCACCCAGCTGGCACTGCAAAACCAAAATTTGGTCCTGAGATATCTGGTTTCAAAGCCAGGGCTTTGTCCACTGGACACACTGCTTCTGTGAAGATTCTCTTGTCTTCTAGATTATTACTCTCCAATATGGTAGCTGGAGGTCATATATGGCTATTTAAGTGAATCGAAATTTACTAAAATTAAAAATGAAGTTTCTCAGCTGCACAATTTCTATTTCAAGTATTTGACAGCCATGGGCTGCAGACACAGAATATTTCCATCCCGGCAAAAAGTTCTAGCTAGTGCTGGTCAAGAGGTATGTATTCTTAAGGTGAACGGATGATGAACATCCAAATCATCAGAAAGAGTTTTTTCTCAAAATTGCTTTCATGTACCGCTCATGTCTGTTAAAAAGTTTAACTGAATCAGACCAAGTTGTCCAGAGCCACCGACATGGAGCCGGGGGAGCCTCTGGATGTCCCCAAGAGCAAAGGAACAATCCTAGTCCTCAGAAATGCCACCACTTGTACCACAGACAATGAGCTTTTATGTGCAACCACATCTCCCAGGCAGCATTCCTACCACACAGACACTGTCTCAACACAGATCTATGTAGAGATCATTACTCAAAGATCACAGAAACAAGGATATTCAAAGCTAAAAGACTTTACGAATGCTGTAGTTCATTTTGTCCATGAGGGAACTGAGTAACAGAGATATCAAGTAACCTTAAAATTAATGCATTTTATCTTCATATAGAAATTACAGTTTAATTTTAATGCAAGGACACTGGAACAAGACCACCTGGGATCAAATCTCAGTTCCGGCACCACTTGAGCTCTCTAGACTAAGTTGGGAGAGTTAGTGAAAATCTCTGCGCCTCTCTGGCAGAATAGGAATGGTAATAGTATCCATGACATAAACTTACATAAGAAACAATTTAATATGAGAGTGACTATATTATTTACCATTTAAACTGGTGACACTTTTAAGAAAGTCAGTGCTATTAATAATTACGTTGGCAAAACAGGTACAAATGTGGACTCTTCTAGGCATACCATGAGGTATAATCACCTTAGTTAATATATGTAAAGTACTTAGAACACTGCCTGATGTAAATTAAGAGTTGAAGAAGTATGTGCTATTATTATGTGTACAATATGGGATAATTAGAGAGCTCTATATTTATAATGGAGCTCAGCAGGAAAAGTAGATTCATTTAACAGAAAATTGCTTTACCAGATGCATCTAGTCTATAAAAGAAGAGACATCTATGGCAAGTACTTGTCACTGTAGTAACACAAAAATACTTATTTTCCTAGAAATAAATATTCTTGCTTTCTAGGGAAGCCAAAAATTTATTATAATGCCTTAAGTGTCCTGGTAAAGTAAGACGATACACGCACATATGCTCAAGATAGACCTTAGTATTGGCACATTCAGCAAACATCAATGGCAAAGCCAGGCAACCATCAGTTGCCCCATAGTTGTCCTACTATTTGCAAAATCAAATCACAGAAGGCAAATTACAAAGAGATGTACTGCCTTCTATGCCATCAGCAGAAGAGCTGATGTGGAATCGCACCTTGGAGAAGCCCACTTTCTTCATTCTGCTCTGCTGAGCCATTTGATTGATCGGACGCCACCACCTTGGACGTATTAATTGATTCTAACAGGGAGACAAACTCCAGGAAGCTAGACTCATTTGGGATTTGCCCTTCCTTAGCCTCTAGGTCAGATTTGGAAGTTGGCATTGTTTTCTCTTTGTTTTCGTTAATAATTTCTGCAGAACTTTTACTCAAGAAGACATCTGTCCCACTATCCACACTGAGCACCCGGGCATGTCTCTTTTCGTGGCTGGTCTTGCAAGATGCTGGGTCAAGGCTAGCCTGGCTTTCCTTCCCCCTGGCAGACTCGGAGGCCAAGTCAGGGGTGAGTGGGGGTGCTGTTTCCCCAGGGTCCCGTGAGGAAGAACTACAGTCCTTGGTGGTACCTGTACCCTCCCCAGACGCGTGGCCTGAACACTGACTGGCAGATGCCTCCACCCTCGGTCTCTCTGGAGTCCTTTCGTTTCCATTGCCTTCAGGACGAGAAACGCTTCCTCCCCGATCCTCAGACGGTTCAAGGGTGATCATGGGAATTCTGATCTGCTCAGCGTGTGGAGGACTGGCCACTCCTGGGGTAGCTAGCTCAGTGTCAGACTTTAAAGCCGTCCCCTCTGTACCAACCACCTCCAGGTGGAGGGAGCTTTCCAAGTCTGTCATGGAGTTCGGGGTGCTACTCATCGTGATAACAATTTTGATGGGTTCGTGCAGACTCAGAGGGTTTCCGGGTTGAGAAGTATCGATCAGAGTAACGGCTACCTCACTCTCCAAGGAGTCCACTTCCTGGTTCAAGGGCAGGTCCACCTGACAGGAAGTGTCCGCCTGCCCCTCTGCAGGCTTGGCCACGACGGTGTTACACTGAGGGCAGCTGCTGCTCAGGCTGTCCTGAGGTGACTTGCTTTGTACCTGTCCCCTTATGGAGCCCTGGGGACAACTGACAGGTTCTGGAATCAGGACTGAATGCTCACTCCCCCACAGCTGGAAAGACACGTCTGTTTCTAGTAAGTCATACTGAGACAGAGACAAGTGGGGTGACTTCTTCAAGGGTCCCTTGTCCTCCAAGCCGCCCTCGGATCTATGGCGCAAAGGAGGCTGCATCTTCCCTCCTCTATCCTTGGCTTTACCATGGATGAATGTTTCCGCAGCCACTGGTTTCGCTGGCATTACTGACTCGGGCGTGGCTTCCAGCATCCGTGCCTGAGAAGCAGCTAAGCTTGCCGTTTTGATACCAGGTGAGGTAGATGACACTGGTGCCGCAGGTTGGTCTTCTGACAGGATGACACCTGAAATAAATGACAAATGGCAACTCCATTAGCACCTGGAATTGATGAGTCATGTCCCAGAGCACGGTCTAATACTCACAAAACTAAAAATAGCACCAGCAACGAATGAGATCGGATGCTTATTTTTAACAATGTCACTTCCACTGTAAAATTGTTCTTGAAGTGTTTACATTTAAAATAATAACTCAGACTTTTATGTTTCACTATGTTGTGGCCTAAGGAGGCAGAGCAGTATGGTTTAAGCAAGATATTTGAGCACTGCAGAAAAACCCAGGCTCTGCTATTTACAAATGCATTACCTTAAGCAAGTTGCTTCATCCTTCTAACCAGGGTTTCTCCATATGGCACTACTGACAATTTGAATCAGATCATTATTTGCTGTAAGGGACTGTCCTATGCATTGTAGGTTATTTTGTAGCATCCCCAGCCTCCACCCATTTGAGCAACTCTACCTCCAGTCGTGACAATCAAAAATGCCTCCAGATATTGCCAAATGTCCCTTGAAGAGCAAAACCCCTAGGTGAGAACAACTGCTCTAATTCTCAACCTCCTCGACTATAAAAACATACATTTTACTCTACTAAGAATAACACTATCAAGAAAGACTATAACAATTGCATGATCATGTCAATAAATTCAGAAAAAGCATTTGACAAAATCTAACATCTTTTCATGAGAAAAATACTGAACAAACTGGGATTAGATGAGAACTTCCTCAACCTGATAAAGGCATCTATAAAACACCCAAAGCTAACATCATACTTAATGGTAACAGGCAAAGCTTTCTCCTTGAGACCAAAAATTAGGCGATGATATCTACTCTCACTAGTTCTAATTTTTAAAGAAACTAGTTCTCTAAAGAAACCACAAAACACAAATTTATTTTAAAACATACTTCTGATATTAGACTTACATATGCAAACTTTAAAAATACATATGAAAATTTTAAAGAAGGAAAATAAGGATTTATAAATGATAGCAAGCAACAGAAGACTATAACAATGATCAATATGTTTTAACAATAATTACTATAACGAAAAATACAAATTGTATTTTTTAAAGCCCATTGGATGAATTAAATAACATTATACGGAGATGAAGAAGTGATTAGTAAATTTTATGCTAAGGCTGATCAAATTATAGTAAACAGAACACAGAAAAAAAAGATTAAAAATGTTAGAGAGACATTAAGAGAGCATGCCTAATATGTTCCTAATCAATTGAAAGAAAGACTCAGCAGGAAGAAAAATGGAGAAGAGAAAATATTTTGAAGAAACAATGGCTATGAATCCCTCAAATAGGTAAAAGATAAAGGTAAATTATTGTACTCTCATTCGCTCTAATCAAGATTGTACTAGAAATTCTACCCACAGAAATTAGTCAAGAAAAAAATAAAAAGCAACCAGACTGGAAAGGGAAAAGAAAAACTATCTTTATGCATAGATGACATCATCTGATATATAGAAAATCCTAAGGAATTTATTTAAAAACCATTAGAACTAATAAACAAGTTCAGTGACTTTGTGGGATATAAAATCAATGTGAAAAAATTAACCAAAATATTATTTTAAAAGAAATATAAAGTTAGAGAACCCACAGTTCCAATTTCATAGCTCATTACACAGCTATAGTAATCAAGACAGTGTGGTAGTGGCATAAGAATAGACAAACAGATTAAAAATACAGAATTAAAAATCCAATACTAAATCCTTACATGTGTGACCAATTGATTTTCAATGAGGGTACCAGGACAAGTTAATGGGGGAAAGAAATAGTCTTTTTAACAAATAGCACTGATTCAGTCGATAAACACATACAGAAGAATAAAGTTGGACCCTCTACATTACACCAGTCACAATAATTATCTCAAAATGAATCACAGGCCTAAATGTAAGAGGTAAAACTATAAAACTCTTAGAAGAAATCACAGGATTAAATCTTTAAGACCCTGGAATTGGCAATGTATGACACCAAAAGCCCAAGCAATAAAAGAAACAATGGATAAACTGAATTTCATGAAAATGAAAAACTTTTGTGCCTCAAGGGGATTTATTAAGAAAGTGATCAGACAACTCACAGAACGGAAGAAAGCATTTGCAAATCATATATCTGAGAAGAGACCTGTACCCAAAAGGTATATAAAACACTTACGACTCAAAAACAAAAAGACAATCCAATAAAAACTGGATAAAGCACCTAAATAGACATTTCTCTAAAGATAACTGTGATAAGGAAAATATTATCATTAGTTATTAGAGAAATGCAAATCAAAACCATAATGAGATATTATTTTATAACCACTGGGATTTAAATTATCAAAAACATGGACAATAATAAGTGTTGTCAAGAACAAGAAAAAACATAGCCTTCATATATGGATGGTGGGAATTTTAAATGATGCGCTCGCTTTCTAAAAGTCTGGCGGTCTCTACACTGATTAAACACAGATTTAATAAATTACCCAGCAATTCCACTCCTATGAACATACTCAAGAGAAATGAAAACACATGTCCACTCAAAAACTTGTACATGAATGTTCATAGCAGCATTATTCAGATAGCCAAAAAGCACCCTCAAAAATCAAATATTCATCAACTAACAGAGACAAACACAATGAGGTATATAAATTCAATGGAATATCAGTCGGCAATAAAAATGAATGAAGTACTGATACACACTACAACATGGATAAACCTTAAAAACATTAGGCTAATTGAAAGATGCCAATCACAAAAGACCACATATAATATGATTCCATTTATATAAGATGTTCGGAATATGTAAATTCATACAGGCAGAAAGTAGATTTGTGCTAAAGAAGATGAGGAGACTGAAGGGTGATGGCTAAGTGGTGTGAGGTTTCTTTTAATGAAAATATTCTAAAATTGATTGTGGTGATACATATACAACTCCGTGAATATACTAAAAACATCAGAATGGACATGCTAATGGGTAAATTGTATGGCATCTGAATTATATCTCAATAAAGCTGTTAAAGAAAACTATTATGCCTTTTAACAACAGAAAGAATTGTGCACAGTTAGCCTTCAATATCATAATGTTCTGCATCCACAGATTCAACCAGCTGTGGATAAAAAAATATTTTTAAAAAACAAAAAATAACACACAATAAAAAATAACAATACAATAAAATACAAATTAAAATGCAATACAGTATAACAACTTTTTAATATAGCATTTGCACTGTATCAGGTATTATAAGTAATCTAGAGATTATTTGAAGTTTATGGAAAGATGTGGGTAGGTTATATATAAATATTACAGCTTTTTATATAAGGGACTTGAGTATCTGCAGGTATCCATGGAGGGTCTTGAAGTCAATTCCCCTAGGATACTGAGAGACACGTATACTAGGATGGTATCTTATAAGACTGAACTATGAAAAAAAAATGTACTGCTTTAGTATAGTGTTGTTAAAAACAGTGGATTTAATAGTCAGGTATGGGTTTAAATGCTACCTGCACATTCCATTTACTATGGCTCATAATAAAATGATGTACACAAAAACTCTACTACAGCTTCTAGTACAATTAAAAACATAAGGAAATAATTGTTTCATTTGGAACGGTGTAGTGAAAAGGCCAAAATTGATATTCAGAGTATGTAATGTAATGGGTATTAATAGTTATAGTACATCCAATCTGGAATAATATGTTTAATATGAGGAGAAGGGTGTGTGCTTGTATTTGTAGAAGCAGATATAAAATAACATTGTTATAAAACTGTGCATATTACTAAAAGATTAGA
The DNA here is from genome assembly GCF_000164805.1 of Carlito syrichta. Taxonomy (NCBI): domain Eukaryota; kingdom Metazoa; phylum Chordata; class Mammalia; order Primates; family Tarsiidae; genus Carlito; species Carlito syrichta. Next base: position 75,541 of record NW_007231901.1, on the reverse strand, counting down.
AATCTAACAAATGTGAATTTTATACCAGTAGTATTAATACAGAAAAAAAGAATTTGGTGATGACTTAAAATAAACTGAATAATCTTGTGTATATTGTTATAATGTAAAGCAGCTGAATGATGAAAAAAGAAACTTCATTTTATAAGTTCAGGGCTATGGTGCTAATTTCGGCTGTTTCCAGAAAATAAAATTTTACACTAGTTTCAAAATTTAAATAGTGCATAAAGTTTGTCTTTCTGGTAACACTGGAAAAAAGTAGAATGCAGAGAAAGGGAGACATTAATTTAGGCCTCCAAAAGGTCTTTTTGAAGACTTCTGAAAGTAATCAAAAAACAATAAAATAAAATCTTAGTAAAAAGGTAAACCAAAAATGTTTTAGGTTGAAACAAATTTCTCCCAAATAAAATTTGTAACAGGAAAGAAATGCAGATATGCAGAATGTGATATAATTTCTCCTTTTGCTTTTCAGTGTAAGTACTGTAATAAAAAGTTTGTATGTAAGGGAATAAGATAAGATGGCAGCTAGAGGCAGCTAGTGTGTTTCTCCTATGGAGAAAACCAAGATAGAGTTTCCTAGGCACCCAGAAAGAATTGGCATCGGCAGCATGCCCTACAACTCATCAAAAAAGTGATAATAGCCACATAGGTCAAAAAAGAAAAAAATCAGTCAGCCTAGGTTGGAACTGGTTAGACCCTCAGCTGGACACAGCACTGACCACCAGCAGTCTTCAGACAAAGTGAGGAAGGTAAGTGAGGGGAATTCAGGAATTCTATGCTTCTGCCATGGACTTGGAGGGGCTCCAGAGCGTGTGGGACTCCAGTCCCTCACAGAAAACTGCCTTACCCACAGCCATGCTTTGCCAAAACCCACACAGAGTGGTGCGGGGCGGGGGGCAGTCCTGAAAGCTCCAGCCACCATATCCCAGGAACTTAACCCTTGCCGACAGCTTTCTAGGGGCCTGGGAGGGGATGGGCCCCAAGGGTAAACTTCACAAAGGAAGACAGTCCCTGGCTGGGGTAAGATGCTATGAGAATACCTGAGGCCCTGAGGCTAGCTGTACTTTGACATTCAGAACACAAACTGCCTGAGGCCTGGGTTGGGGAGGGTGCTGGGTGGGACTTGGTGCCACAGCAACCTCACACTCCCAAGGTAAACTCTTTTGTGCAGCCTTGGTACAACACCATGACCGCAGTGGCTGGGGACTCCCCCCTCCAGTTGTGCCACTGGGGTATCCTAGAATGCATGAAGGCAAGGAGCTTGAGCTCTTTTCCTTCTGTATCCCTCCCAAAGGCTCAAAACTGACAAAGCGCTTGGGCACTCACCACAGCCCAGCCCACTACCTAGGTCGGCTGGGCACTTTCTAGGAGCAACACAGGCTAAGCAGAAAGCCCACAGCAACCATCACAGCTTGCTCTCTCCCATAAGGGCCACTTTCTAGCTAGAGGTCAACAGCACAGCCCATCACATCTGCTATAATACCTCAGTCTGGGGAAAGGTCTGATCTCAGACCACAGCGAACACCATTATCCAAGGTGCCCCAGTCACTCAAGACACCTTGACCTGTGCAAGTACCCAACACAGGAACACCATAGCAGGCAATTGAGAAATTCACCACACCAAGGCTATATATAACCAAAGGAACCCTATAGTGCCTATGCCAGCCCCCTGTCAACTTCAAATAAGAAAAAATAGCCTCCAGATGAGAAGGAACCAGAAAAATAATTCTGACAACGTGAAAAAACAGAGTTCTTCAACAACCCCCAAAGACCACACTAGCTCTTTAGCAATGGACAGAAACCAAAATGAAATCTTTGAAATTCCAGTGATAGAGTTCAAAAAGTTGTTTATAAAACTGCTCAGTGAGGTTGTGGGGAAAGTTGAAAACAAACATAAAGAAATTTTAAAAATTATTCAGGATATGAATGAAAAATTATCCAAAGAGATAGACTCCCTCTCCCCCCCCCAAAAAAAAATCACAAAGCTGAAGTGCTGGAAATGAAAAAATCATTGAGGGAAGTACAAAACGTAATGGAAAGTTTTAACAGTAGATTAGAACAAGAGGAAGAAGGGCTCTCAGAACATGATGACAAGGCTTTCAAATTAACCCAATCAGACAACAATAAAGAAAAAGGAATCAAGAAAACAGAACAAAGCCTCCAAGAAATGTGGGATTATGTCAAACATTCCAATTTAAGAATCATAGATGTTCCTAAAGAAGAAGAGAAAGCAACAGATTTGGAAAACCTATTTGAAGGAAAACTTCCCTGGCCTTACCAAATATTTAAACATCCCAATACAAGAAGCACAAAGAACCCCTAAAAAGTTGTTACAAAAAAGGTACTCCCCAAGGCATATAATCAACTGGCTATGCAAAGTTAATGTGAAGGAAAGAATTTTAAGAGTAGTGAGGCAAAAGCGTCAGATAATTTACAAAGAAAAACCTATCAGACTAACAGTAGACTTCTTGGAAGAAATCCTACAAGTCCAAAGGAATTGGGGCCCCATCTTCAATTTTCTCAAACAGAATAACCGTCAGCCAAGGATTTTGTACCCTGCAAAACTACATTTCACAAATGAAGGAGAAATGAAATATTTCTCAGACAAGCAAACCCTGAGGGAATTTGTTACCACTAGATTGGCTATACAAGAAATACTCAAAGGAGTTCTAAATATTGAAACACACAGTTGAAATGCACTAGTAGAAAGACTTTGAACATCACAAAGTTCACAGGGCTTACAGAATACCAACACAATAGAAATAAATAAGTAAATAAATAAATAAAGCAACCAGATAACAACCAGCATGCTGAGTGGAACAGTACCTTACACATCATTATTAACCCTAAACATAAATGGTCTCAACACCCCACTAAAAATATACAGACTGGCAGAACGGATTCAAATAAACAAATAAAAACACAATCCAAATATCTGCTGCCTTCAAGTGACCCACTTCACACACAAAGACATCTCTAGACCAAAGACAGGGGGATGGAGAAAAATATTCCAAGCAAATGAAAACTAAAAATGAACAGGAGTAGTATTCTCACATCAGATAAAACAAATTTTAAATGAACAACAGTAAAAAAGACCCAATATGACAATTACGTAATGATAAAGAGATCAATCCAAAGGAAGACATAAGAATTTTAAATATATATGTACCATACACCAGATTCCCCAGCTTTATAAAACAAATTCTACTAGACTTTTACTGTAATAGTGGGAGACTTCAACTCTCTGCTGACAGCAACAGACATATCATCAACAAAGAAACGCTGGAATTGTACTAGACCCTAGAGTAAATGGAACTAACAGACATCTGCAGAACATGTCACTTCAAAACTACAGAATATGCATTTTTCTCATCAGCAAATAGAACATTCTTTGAGATAGACCATATGATAGGTCACAAATCAATACTCAATAAATTCAAAACAATCAAAATCAAATCAAGCAACTTCTCAGACCACAGTGGAATAAAAATAGAAATCAACCCCAAGAAGTACTTGTGAAACCAAATAAAAACATGGAAGCTAAACAATGTGCTTCTGAATGATCCTTGAGTCAACAATAAAATCAAGATGGAAATTTAAAAATTCCTTAAAATGAATGACAACAATGAAACAAATTCTCAAAACCTATGGGACACACCCAAAGCTGGGCTCAGAGGAAAATTTATAGGCTTACATTAATAAGACTAAAAGATCACGTATGGACAACCTAATGTCACACTTTAAGGAAACTGAAAAACATGAACAAACCAAACCCAAACCTAGCAGAAGAAAAGAAGTACCAAATATCAGAGCATAACTAAATAAAATTAGAACAAAAAAATACAAAGCATCAATGAAACAAAAGTTGGTTCTTTGAAAAGATAAACAAAATTGATAGACCACTACCTAGAAATAAGAAAGAAGAAAGAAGATTCAAATGAGTTCAATAAAAAATGAAAACAGAGACATCACAACTGATACACATGAAATACAAAAGATCATCCAAGTGTATTACAAACAGCTCTATGCAAACAGACTAGACAATCTAGAGGAAATGGATACATTCTTGGAAACATACAAGCCTCCAACCTTGAATCAGGAAGAAATAGACAAATAACAAGTAGCAAGACTGAAATAATTAAGTCTTTCAACAGAAAATGTCCAGGACTTGACAGACTCAAAGTCAAATTCTACCAGACTTTCAAATAAGAACTGGTTTCAAGGCTAGGCACGGAGGCTCAAGTCTGTAATCCCAGCACTTTTGGAGGTCGAGGCGAGAGAATAGCCTGAGCCTGCGGGTCCTAGACCAATCTGGGCAACACGGTGAGACCTCGTCTCTATAATAAACCAACAAATTAGCTGGGCCTGGTAGCACGTGCCTGTAGTACTGGCTACTTGGAAGGTTGAGGCGGAAAGATCACCTGAGCCCAGCAGGTTGACACTGGGGTGAGTGTACCACGGCACTCCAGCCTGGGCAGTGGAGTGAGACTCCAACTCAAAAAAAATAAATAAAAAACTGGTTTCCAGATCCAATTTTACTGAAGCTATTCCATAAGATTAAAGGGAAGGGAATTCTTCCTAATTCATTTTATTAAGCCACTATCATCCCGATACCAAAGCCAGGAAAAGACACAGCAAGAAAATAAAACTACAGACTAATATCTCTGATGAACATACACACAAAAATCCTCGACAAAATATTAGCAAACTAAATTCAACGGCACATTAAAAAAATAATAATAACAATCTACCACAATTAAGTGGATTTTATCCCAGGGATACAGGGTGGCTCAACACATGCAAGTCAACAGATGTGATCCATCCCTTTAACAGTCCTAACGATGTAAATCATATGATCATTTCAACAGATGTAGAAGAGGCATTTGCTAAAATCCAGCATTCCTTCATCATAAAAACTGGCATAGAGAAAACAAGTCTCAAAAGAATAAAGGCCATATTTGACAAACCCACAGCCAGTGTCATTCTGAATGGAGAAAAGTTAAAAGCATTTTGTCTCAGAACTGGCACAATGCAAAGACGCCCACTTTCACCACTTGTAATTAACATAGTACTGGAAATACTAGCCAGAGCAGGCAAGAGAAAGAAATAAAACATATCCCAATAGAAAAAGAAGCCAAACGATCTTAATATGACTGTGATATAATCTTATACCTAGAGAATCCTAAAGATTCCGCTAAAACATTTCTGGACTTGATAAAAGAATTTGGTACAGTTTCAGTATAAAAAAATCAACACACACAAATCAATAGTACTGGTAAATACCAATAGCGACCAAACTGAGAACCAAATCAATTCGATTTCATATACAACAGCAGCCAAAAAGCTAAAACACCTAGGATAATATTTAACCAAGGAGGTGAAAGATCTCTACAAGGAAAACTGTAAAACACCGATGAAAGAAGCTATAGAGGTGCAAATAGAGAAACATCCCGTGATCGTGGATTAGAAGAATCAATATTGTTAAAATGATGATATTACTTCAGGTAATCAACAGATTCAACACAATCCTTAACAAACCATTGTCATTTTCATAGAATTAGAAAAACAATCCTAAAATTCATATGGAACCAAAGACAGCCAAAATAGCCAAATTAATTCTAAGCAAAAAGAACAAAGCTAGAAGTATCAAATTAACTGACTTCAAACTATACTACAAGGCTGTAGTATACCAAACAGCATGGTGCTGGTACAAGAGCAGATATGTGGATCTATGGAACAGAATAGAGAATTCAAAAATAAATCCAAATACCTACAACCAACTGATCTTTGATGAAACAGACAAAAACATACAATGGAGAAAGGAAATCCTATTCAACAAATGAAAATAGGAAAATTGAATAGCTACATGCAGAAAAATAAAACTTGATCCCTATATAAAAATTAACTCCTGTCATACAAAAATTAACTCAAGATGGATTAAAGACTTAAACATCAGATATGAAACCATAAAAATCCTAGAAGAAAGCCTAGGAAAAAACCTGTGAGGATTTGGCAAAGAATTTATGGCTAAATCCCCAAAAATAAATGTATCAAAAACAAAAATAAATAAGTGAGACTTAATTAAACTAAAAAGTTTCTGCACAACAAAATAAATAATCAACAGAGCAAATAAAACCTACAGAATGGGAGAAGATACTTGCAAACTATGTATATCTGACAAAGGACTGATATCCAGGATCTACAAAGAACTCAAACAAATAAGCAAGAAAAAAACAAATGATCCCATTAAAAAGCGGACAAATGACATGAACAGACATCTCTCAAAAGAAGTTATACAAATGAGGGAGTGCCGGCAGGGTACTGAAGAAAAAAAAAAAAGATGTACAAATGGCCAATATACACATGAAAAAATGTGCAACATCACTAAAACTGTCAGAGAAATGCAAATTAAAGCCACAATGAGATACCACTTTACACCAGTCAGAATGGCCTTTATTTGAAAATTTTTAAAAAATAGATGCTGGCATGGATGTGGTGAAAAGGGAAAGCTTACACACCTGGTGGGAGTGTGCATTAGTACAACCTCTATGGAAATCAGTATGGAGATTTCTCAAAGGGCGAAAAGCAGATTTACCATTTGATCCAGCAATCCCACTACTAGGCATCTACCCAGAGGAACAGAGGTTGTTATATGAAAAAGACACTTGCACTCATAAGTTCATCACAACACAATTCACAATTGCAAAGACGTGGAAGCAATCTAGATGGCCATCGACTGATCAGTGGATAATGAAACTGTGGTATATATACACCGTGGAATACTATTCAGCTATCAGAAAGAATGAAATAGCGTCTTTTGTAGCAACTTGGAAGGAAATGGAGAACACCATCCCTAGGGAACTAACACAGGAACAGAAGACCAAACACCGCATTTTCTCACTAATAAGTGGAAGTTAAACTTGAGATCTGCAAAGACATAGAGAATGGTATAATGGACACTGGAAACCCAGAAGAGTAGGGGAAGGGGTAGAGAGAAAAAAATCACCTATCAGGTACAATTTGCACAGGTGGGAATGGTGGGTACACTTAAAGCCCCAACTTCTTGATTACTATACAATGCAATCATGGAACCAAAAATTATTCGTACCCTCCAAAGCAACTGAAATTTATTAAAAAGTTTGTATGTCAATGATAAATGTATCCTATTACATATCTTCTCTTATGAGCCTTATGAAAATGAAACAGACAGGAAAAATTACAATGAAATATCAATAAAATATCACAAATTGAATGGAGATTTGTTATATAAATTCTGATTAGGAAAAAATTAAAATTATGTGTTAAAGCAATGCAGCTAAAATAATGGCTAAGCACCCTAGAGTGCTGGAAAATGCTAAGGTCAATGGAATAATTTTAAAAGTTAAGAAATTTATAAAAGTAGTATATATACTATAAAAGTAGTATATATAAACTGGAACGCAGTAAACAAATGTTAACAAAAATTTACATTTCAGCAACCGTCACCATTAACGTTTTGAAGAATTTTCTTCTAGTTTCTTCAGCATATTTTGATATCATAATAGAAATTTTACTGTAAGCATAGTTTTGCATCCTGATTTTTCCCACTATTCTAACACTAATGTTCTACCATGTTATTGTAAATTTTTTTTTTTTTGAATTGGAGTCTCAATCCGTCACCGAGGCTGGAATGCAGTGGCACACTCACGGTCACCCCAGCATCAACCTGCTGCTTTCTTATTTTGCTCATTTATATGTATTTTAATAATTCTCCAATAATGTGTTACTGAGATTGTAAGTTTTGCATAACTAAAATAAAGGGGAAAATAGTAATGGCAAAAAAATATGACTAAGCAATGTTAGATTTAGTTCTTATTCTCAACTAATTCACTGGCATTCTGTTTTATAAAAATATTTTAATTTCATTAAGGATAATGCCATGATAAAATATTAAATGATGATACACTTTACCTTTGAGATCTTCCACTGTTTCCTGCGCTGGCAACTCCTAAACACATGAGAAAACAAAAACAATATATGATTCCACTTACAGCACATTTCCAGGAAGTCAGCCGTCACTGATCTGCAGTCACTGTTTTTCTAAACGACATGCTGGGAAGATACAATACAGAGTCTAGTCTCCTTAAGCTTGTATAAAAGAGGGATCAGAAATGGGTACAAATGTGTGTGTGCGCGCGCGCACGCGCGCAGACATTCAACGAAGACAACTGTACTGCGATAACGGTAGGGATTGCTAATTAAGAAAGTAAAAGGAGAAGGAATAAGGCAGTACTTACACTACAGCGAATAGAGCCTAATAAAATTAATCCAGAGAAAAGGAACTTTGTTGACTTTCCAAAAGACGAGTGTCATTTAATGTGAAAATTAGTGAACAGGTGACAATGATTCCAGGTGAAAGGTGCTGCAGATATGATGACTTAAATGAATGACCAACAGGAGAAAGGAGAAGACTGCAAAGGTTGGCACTTGGGTTCTCTGACCAATGTGGCCGTCCCAGAAGGGGTGTGGACCGCAGAGAAGATCAACGAGTGTGCTTTGAACACACGACTGGTCATTTACCTTATGGTCCCAAGTGTGCCTCTCAGGCCATTTCTACACCCTGAGATGCGATGTTCCATGAGCACAAGGACCAATGATTACAGCATGCAAACTACAATCACTGCCACTGAACACGCCCATTACAGAGAGGATCTACACTACAACAAGAAGAGGGTGAAGCAGGAAAAAAGACCACCGACCGACAGCCCAGATGAGTGATGCGAGTTCATGCCCTGTCCCCCAGAGCTGCAGCGGAGGGGAGGTGTAGCGAGGTTCTGGCTGGCTTCTTCCTTTTTGCCACGGTGAATCCGCCTGTTATTGCTGACCCAACACGAGACACACAAGAACAGTGACATTGTCAGAGAGAACCATGACTCTTCTGGTATCAGTTCAAAACCTTTCATTTTCCTGGAGTCCATTTTGTCCCATTTCTTATAAATAAATCTTATTTTTAAGAGAGTAGTAAACACTATTTTAAAACTATAGGACCTGCTCTCTTCAGGAACTATGAGAAATCATACAAGAATTGTGATGAACATGCATCCTCAAGAATTTCTCTTAATATTTCAGTTCTATGCAATGTATGACTTTTATATCACAAACACAAATGCCATTCTTTAAAATACTCTGGCATGCTGTGAGCATTTAAGAAACAAGACTAAAATATCGAAGTGAAGTTTTTGGCAGTGCTAAGCCTAAGGCTAATGAATTGTATATAAAGTGATATAAAGTCATATCGATAGTCAGTTAAACCATCTTAGTTATGAATATCAATTTTATGCTTATGCATAAGCTTAACTATAAGAAAAGTATACATATTTGTGCCTGCCTATACTGGTATTTTCATAAACAATTAATAAGTGAGAAAATTATTTTCATCAAAATCAAAACAATTAAATTGTGAACTGACACATTAACTGGAAATGTTGTTACCTTGGATTTTTGTGACTCGTTATACGTTCACTGTTGGTCTCTTTGTCTTTATTTGGCTTTTCTTTCTTTTTGGAGGACTTTTGCTGAATTACTTCTCCTTTATCAAACATGAGGTGTAGGCGATAACTGACCAATTTGATTATTGTGAAGAATATAGTCACCGAACTACAGTAAAAAAATACGATGATCGCATTTGGAGGAAAAGCCTAAAGAAGAGAAAAGAAAGGAAAAAAGCATTTGCTTTTAAGATTTTCTTTTTGTTTTAAACCTGGAAGCATTTTTGGATTATATGCCGGACATAAATTGGGCAATTTTACTAGTTTTGTAACTTTTCCTGGTTAAAAATGCCTGAGAAGAAAGAGCTACTATCTTTCTATTCGATTTTTTTAAGTCTTGCTTGTTTCTCAGGTTTTGTAATAGTTGCTCTGATAACCAAGTTTATTTGCAGGCAGGAACTCCAAAGAACAAAAGATATATTAGAGGAAACGCCTCCATTTTCTTTCTTTTTTTTTTTTACTTTTAAAGATGTGGAGTAGATTCAGGGTTAGGTATACAGTTGTTGATGAGGTATACCCCTCTGCATCTGGTCTTAAAGGCCTGAGAAAGGTCTTTAGGGTGTTGGTTCCCATAACAAACCACAAAAAGCCTTGTGGAAGACAGAATGAAAAAGAAAGAAGAAAGGTTAGTGTAGCCTCCCACTCAGTTCCCTTCCTAACCTTCTGCTGAGTCAACATCAGCAGGCCATGGATTTCCCTAGGGTTGTGACATGCTCATGGGTACGAAAAGGGTGCTGGATACTGTTTCCAAAAGGAAAATGGAGATTTCCAGAAGTGAAAAAAAAAAAAAGATCTTCACTGGAGATTATGGTGAAGGTTAGTTTAATTCTGCACAATCCCCACAAGAAACAAAAAGAATCATTGGGATTTAACTGTGTAGAATCCCCCACATACCTTCCTAATTCTCTTTCAGAACGACGGACCATTACAGGTTCTTTGGTTTTTCAGAAAGTAAATTCTTATCCTTTGGGTTGAAAACAGATTCCTGAGTGTTCCAAGATGGTATCAAGTACAGCCTCAAGACCAGCAAGACCCTTTTATAAGTGCCCTTCCTGAAGAATCTCAGAAATCTGGTGATCAGTCTAGTCCAACCCACAATCTGGGATAGCTATGCCTGCAAACAGCTGAGCCCAGCTCACATCCACTCCTAAGCAGTCCCTGCACAACTCATCATAGTCCCATCTAAGAGTCTATCATCTAGGTAAGACCATCCCTAAAACAGAAATAGCCAAACAAAAAGTATGACAAAGAAAGAGGAAAATGATCAATACCAAATAAAAGATAAAGTGAGGAATTTTCTCCAGCACTTATTTACTTTTATTTCACAGGAAAAAAAAGTCCACAACAAATATAAAGTAATTAATAAGTGAACAAAGGAATGATTAAATAAGCTATTAGAGAGATAATAAAGTCAGGTGCCTATCTGGCGATGGACACATTTCATAACTACACATGCACGTCCTACTGTGAAGCTATGAAGAACCTCAAGCAGTATATAGACAAGTTGAAAGGAAAAGGGGGGGGGGTAATAGCAACCCTCATCAGTTTTTGCTGTTGTTTTGTTTTGTTTTGAGTCACAGTCTCACTCTGTCGTCCAGGCTGGAGTACATGGCACACTCATGGCCACCACAGCCTCGACCTGCTTGGCTCAGGCAATCCTTCCACCTCAGCCTTCCAAGTAGCTGGAACTACAGGTGTACCCCACCACACTTGCCTAATTTTTTTTTTTTTAATTGTAGAGGTGAGGTTTTGCCAAGTTGCTCAGGCTGGTCTCAAGCCCCCGGGCTCAGGCAATTCTCTTGCTTCTGCCTCCTAAGTGCTGGGATTCCAGGCATGAGCCATCACACCTGGAAGTTTTTCTTTAACTCTTTTAGGATTTTAAAAACTTAGACTAAAGCTAGAGAGAGAGTTTGAAGAAACCAATTTTTTTTAAATGGAAAAAACCTGCAGATGCTCTTGAGAATAGATTAGAATACTGTCATATACAAATTATATTCAAAGCTGTTTGGACTTTAATGTAACTAGGGCTTCGTAGTTTTCCAGTCAGCAGGAGTAGCAGAGAAAGTCAGTGCGCACCAAATATTTCATCTGCTTCCATTCATTTCCCAGGCTCTCTTGCAGTTAAGCTAGGGCCACGTGACTACTATCGGCCAGTGAACTATAAACATCAGTGCTGAGCCCAATTACGAGCCAGTTACTTCCTACATCCCATGCCTCTCTTGGCTTGGTGACCTCAGAGTCCATGTTTCCCAGACCTTACATCTCTAAGATAATACTTCCTTTAGCCTGGGTACCTGAGTGACTCTGTGGAGTTAGGCCCCTGCAGACCCAAGATGAGCAGGGGTGAAAAACTTTGGATTCATTAAGCCACTGAGATTTGGGAGTTTGCCTGGTGTGGAAGCTAGCAATGCTTCACCTAATTAAGGGGGGCTTCCATTTCCGGGGGGGAACTTCCAGTAAAATCATATTAGACTGCCCGGCTCGGTGGCTCAGCCTGTCATCCCAACATTTGGGGAGGCCGAGGGGAGTGGATTGCCTGAGCCCGCGGGTTCGAGACCCGCCTGGGCAACTTGGCAAGCCCTCATCACTACAATAAATCAAAAATGAGCCGGGCATGGGAGCGCACGCCTGTAGTTCCAGCTACTCGGAAGGCTGAGGTGGAAGGATGGCCAGAGCCCAGCAGGTCGCGGCTGCGGGGGCCGGGAGCAGCCACTGCACTCTAGTCTGGGCGACAGAGTGAGACTCCAACTCGGAAAATAAAAATAAAAATAAATAAAATCCTATTAGAAATAGTTGAGAAAACCCTAAGGATTGGGAAACGAATGCTAGGGAAGTAAAGTGGGAGATGAAAGATTATATATAAATTTTGGGAAAATTCATTGGGGGAAAAACAAAAACCTGATATGCCACAATACGGAGGGATATTACTTTTTAGTTTATCCTCATAAATTTGGACTATCGTGTAAGCTTGATAATAATGAAAATCAGAGAGAGTAAGAAGTTAGAACTTAAGTAAACATGGCACTAGTGTCCAGTTTGCAACCCAGGTGAGAAGCGGCCCTTGCCTCATCCTCTGTGAGGCACCATCTGATACTTTGTCCCATCTGCAGAGAGCCCATATAACCTCACCAGGCCATAGTGAAAGAGATTTTACTAAAAATTCTCTGGCGAGGAAAGCATGCTCTACGCGTGACATGCTTTTCTTCCCCAGATTCACTGATCTCATGATTCCTTTAAAAACCTCTCCCTAGCTGGGCCCAACAGCATGTGCCTGTAGTCCCAGCTACTCAGGAAGCAGAGGTGGGAGGATCCCCTCAGCCTGGGAATTCGAATCTAGCCTGGGCCACAGAGTGAGACACCGTTTCAAAAATAAATAAATGAATAATCCTTCCCTTCAGTAGACTCCAAACAGAATCCACCATCTTCTCAAACATCCCTTTTGTGTGCTCTGCACTTATGCTCCTCCCAGGTTCCTCCCAATTCTCCATTTCCAGGGACATCACTAAAAATCACTTTCAAGGCCACTTTACTACAGACATTGTCCATACTCGATCCACAAAAGACCTCTAGCTTCTAGGATTTGCTCTCCTTAGAGGTGTGAATGGGGGAGAGAAAGAAAGCTTAGGAAAGAATGCATCATAGATGAGCAGTTATGAGGTTATTTTTAATTTTTACAACATTTTTATTATAAAGATGTAAGGTACATTTCAGGGTTAGGTATATAAGCATTTAAACAAGGTACTCTTGTTGATGAGGTATGCCCCTCCCTCCCCTAGCAGTTTCCCTCAACTGCCAG